>NC_074701.1:31488084-31755584 GCF_029448725.1 Salvelinus fontinalis | reverse complement strand
AGGAGGTCTGGACCTTTGTGGCGCAGAAGATAGTGCACCCAGCCCTGCTCAAGATGCCACACTAACACCTTGGGATTAGACTGAGTTTTAACAGTCTGTTGTCTGTGGTGATGGTGTAGGGGGGTTGGGATTAGACTGAGTTTTAACGGTCTGTTGTCTGTGGTGATGGTGTAGGGGGTTGGGATTAGACTGAGTTTCAACAGTCTGTTGTCTGTGGTGATGGTGTAGGGGGGTTGGGATTAGACTGAGTTTTAACAGTCTGTTGTCTGTGGTGATGGTGTAGGGGGGTTGGGATTAGACTGGGTTTTAACAGTCTGTTGTCTGTGGTGATGGTGTAGGGGGGTTGGGATTAGACTGAGTTTTAACAGTCTGTTGTCTGTGGTGATGGTGTAGGGGGGTTGGGATTAGACTGAGTTTTAACTATCTGTTGTCTGTGGTGATGGTGTAGGGGGGTTGGGATTAGACTGAGTTTTAACGGTCTGTTGTCTGTGGTGATGGTGTAGGGGGGTTGGGATTAGACTGAGTTTAACAGTCTGTTGTCTGTGGTGATGGTGTAGGGGGGTTGGGATTAGACTGAGTTTTAACAGTCTGTTGTCTGTGGTGATGGTGTAGGGGGGTTGGGATTAGACTGAGGTTTAACAGTCTGTTGTCTGTGGTGATGGTGTAGGGGGGTTGGGATTAGACTGAGTTTTAACGGTCTGTTGTCTGTGGTGATGGTGTAGGGGGGTTGGGATTAGACTGAGTTTAACAGTCTGTTGTCTGTGGTGATGGTGTAGGGGGGTTGGGATTAGACTGAGTTTCAACAGTCTGTTGTCTGTGGTGATGGTGTAGGGGGGTTGGGATTAGACTGAGTTTCAACAGTCTGTTGTCTGTGGTGATGGTGTAGGGGGGTTGGAATTAGACTGAGTTTTAACGGTCTGTTGTCTGTGGTGATGGTGTAGGGGGGTTGGGATTAGACTGAGTTTCAACAGTCTGTTGTCTGTGGTGATGGTGTAGGGGGGTTGGGATTAGACTGAGTTTTAACGGTCTGTTGTCTGATGTGATGGTGTAGGGGGGTTGGGATTAGACTGAGTTTAACAGTCTGTTGTCTGTGGTGATGGTGTAGGGGGGTTGGGATTAGACTGAGTTTCAACAGTCTGTTGTCTGTGGTGATGGTGTAGGGGGGTTGGGATTAGACTGAGTTTCAACAGTCTGTTGTCTGTGGTGATGGTGTAGGGGGGTTGGAATTAGACTGAGTTTTAACGGTCTGTTGTCTGTGGTGATGGTGTAGGGGGGTTGGGATTAGACTGAGTTTCAACAGTCTGTTGTCTGTGGTGATGGTGTAGGGGGGTTGGGATTAGACTGAGTTTTAACGGTCTGTTGTCTGTGGTGATGGTGTAGGGGGGTTGGGATTAGACTGAGTTTTAACGGTCTGTTGTCTGTGGTGATGGTGTAGGGGGGTTGGGATTAGACTGAGTTTTAACAGTCTGTTGTCTGTGGTGATGGTGTAGGGGGGTTGGGATTAGACTGAGTTTTAACGGTCTGTTGTCTGTGGTGATGGTGTAGGGGGGTTGGGATTAGACTGAGTTTAACGGTCTGTTGTCTGTGGTGATGGTGTAGGGGGTTGGGATTAGACTGAGTTTCAACAGTCTGTTGTCTGTGGTGATGGTGTAGGGGGGTTGGGATTAGACTGAGTTTTAACAGTCTGTTGTCTGTGGTGATGGTGTAGGGGGGTTGGGATTAGACTGGGTTTTAACAGTCTGTTGTCTGTGGTGATGGTGTAGGGGGGTTGGGATTAGACTGAGTTTTAACGGTCTGTTGTCTGTGGTGATGGTGTAGGGGGGTTGGGATTAGACTGAGTTTAACAGTCTGTTGTCTGTGGTGATGGTGTAGGGGGGTTGGGATTAGACTGAGTTTCAACAGTCTGTTGTCTGTGGTGATGGTGTAGGGGGGTTGGGATTAGACTGAGTTTTAACAGTCTGTTGTCTGTGGTGATGGTGTAGGGGGGTTGGGATTAGACTGAGTTTTAACGGTCTGGTGTCTGTGGTGATGGTGTATGGGGGTTGGGATTAGACTGAGTTTTAACAGTCTGTTGTCTGTGGTGATGGTGTAGGGGGGTTGGGATTAGACTGAGTTTAACGGTCTGTTGTCTGTGGTGATGGTGTAGGGGGTTGGGATTAGACTGAGTTTTAACAGTCTGTTGTCTGTAGTGATGGTGTAGGAGGGTTGGGATTAGACTGAGTTTAACGGTCTGTTGTCTGTGGTGATGGTGTAGGGGGGTTGGGATTAGACTGAGTTTAACGGTCTGTTGTCTGTGGTGATGGTGTAGGGGGTTGGGATTAGACTGAGTTTTAACAGTCTGTTGTCTGTGGTGATGGTGTAGGGGGGTTGGGATTAGACTGAGTTTCAACAGTCTGTTGTCTGTGGTGATGGTGTAGGGGGGTTGGGATTAGACTGAGTTTTAACAGTCTGTTGTCTGTGGTGATGGTGTAGGGGGGTTGGGATTAGACTGAGTTTTAACAGTCTGTTGTCTGTGGTGATGGTGTAGGGGGGTTAGGATTAGACTGGGTTTTAACAGTCTGTTGTCTGTGGTGATGGTGTAGGGGGGTTGGGATTAGACTGAGTTTTAACAGTCTGTTGTCTGTGGTGATGGTGTAGGGGGGTTGGGATTAGACTGAGTTTTAACAGTCTGTTGTCTGTGGTGATGGTGTAGGGGGGTTGGGATTAGACTGAGTTTAACAGTCTGTTGTCTGTGGTGATGGTGTAGGGGGGTTGGGATTAGACTGAGTTTTAACAGTCTGTTGTCTGTGGTGATGGTGTAGGGGGGTTGGGATTAGACTGAGGTTTAACAGTCTGTTGTCTGTGGTGATGGTGTAGGGGGGTTGGGATTAGACTGAGTTTTAACGGTCTGTTGTCTGTGGTGATGGTGTAGGGGGGTTGGGATTAGACTGAGTTTAACAGTCTGTTGTCTGTGGTGATGGTGTAGGGGGGTTGGGATTAGACTGAGTTTCAACAGTCTGTTGTCTGTGGTGATGGTGTAGGGGGGTTGGGATTAGACTGAGTTTCAACAGTCTGTTGTCTGTGGTGATGGTGTAGGGGGGTTGGAATTAGACTGAGTTTTAACGGTCTGTTGTCTGTGGTGATGGTGTAGGGGGGTTGGGATTAGACTGAGTTTCAACAGTCTGTTGTCTGTGGTGATGGTGTAGGGGGGTTGGGATTAGACTGAGTTTTAACGGTCTGTTGTCTGTGGTGATGGTGTAGGGGGGTTGGGATTAGACTGAGTTTTAACGGTCTGTTGTCTGTGGTGATGGTGTAGGGGGGTTGGGATTAGACTGAGTTTTAACAGTCTGTTGTCTGTGGTGATGGTGTAGGGGGGTTGGGATTAGACTGAGTTTAACGGTCTGTTGTCTGTGGTGATGGTGTAGGGGGGTTGGGATTAGACTGAGTTTAACGGTCTGTTGTCTGTGGTGATGGTGTAGGGGGTTGGGATTAGACTGAGTTTTAACAGTCTGTTGTCTGTGGTGATGGTGTAGGGGGGTTGGGATTAGACTGAGTTTCAACAGTCTGTTGTCTGTGGTGATGGTGTAGGGGGGTTGGGATTAGACTGAGTTTTAACAGTCTGTTGTCTGTGGTGATGGTGTAGGGGGGTTGGGATTAGACTGAGTTTTAACAGTCTGTTGTCTGTGGTGATGGTGTAGGGGGGTTAGGATTAGACTGGGTTTTAACAGTCTGTTGTCTGTGGTGATGGTGTAGGGGGGTTGGGATTAGACTGAGTTTTAACAGTCTGTTGTCTGTGGTGATGGTGTAGGGGGGTTGGGATTAGACTGAGTTTTAACAGTCTGTTGTCTGTGGTGATGGTGTAGGGGGGTTGGGATTAGACTGAGTTTAACAGTCTGTTGTCTGTGGTGATGGTGTAGGGGGGTTGGGATTAGACTGAGTTTTAACAGTCTGTTGTCTGTGGTGATGGTGTAGGGGGGTTGGGATTAGACTGAGGTTTAACAGTCTGTTGTCTGTGGTGATGGTGTAGGGGGGTTGGGATTAGACTGAGTTTTAACGGTCTGTTGTCTGTGGTGATGGTGTAGGGGGGTTGGGATTAGACTGAGTTTAACAGTCTGTTGTCTGTGGTGATGGTGTAGGGGGGTTGGGATTAGACTGAGTTTCAACAGTCTGTTGTCTGTGGTGATGGTGTAGGGGGGTTGGGATTAGACTGAGTTTCAACAGTCTGTTGTCTGTGGTGATGGTGTAGGGGGGTTGGAATTAGACTGAGTTTTAACGGTCTGTTGTCTGTGGTGATGGTGTAGGGGGGTTGGGATTAGACTGAGTTTCAACAGTCTGTTGTCTGTGGTGATGGTGTAGGGGGGTTGGGATTAGACTGAGTTTTAACGGTCTGTTGTCTGTGGTGATGGTGTAGGGGGGTTGGGATTAGACTGAGTTTTAACGGTCTGTTGTCTGTGGTGATGGTGTAGGGGGGTTGGGATTAGACTGAGTTTTAACAGTCTGTTGTCTGTGGTGATGGTGTAGGGGGGTTGGGATTAGACTGAGTTTAACGGTCTGTTGTCTGTGGTGATGGTGTAGGGGGGTTGGGATTAGACTGAGTTTCAACAGTCTGTTGTCTGTGGTGATGGTGTAGGGGGGTTGGGATTAGACTGAGTTTTAACAGTCTGTTGTCTGTGGTGATGGTGTAGGGGGGTTGGGATTAGACTGAGTTTTAACAGTCTGTTGTCTGTGGTGATGGTGTAGGGGGGTTGGGATTAGACTGAGTTTCAACAGTCTGTTGTCTGTGGTGATGGTGTAGGGGGGTTGGGATTAGACTGAGTTTCAACAGTCTGTTGTCTGTGGTGATGGTGTAGGGGGGTTGGGATTAGACTGAGTTTTAACGATCTGTTGTCTGTGGTGATGGTGTAGGGGGGTTGGGATTAGACTGAGTTTCAACAGTCTGTTGTCTGTGGTGATGGTGTAGGGGGGTTGGGATTAGACTGAGTTTCAACAGTCTGTTGTCTGTGGTAATGGTGTAGGGGGGTTGGGATTAGACTGAGTTTTAACAGTCTGTTGTCTGTGGTGATGGTGTAGGGGGGTTGGGATTAGACTGAGTTTTAACAGTCTGTTGTCTGTGGTGATGGTGTAGGGGGGTTGGGATTAGACTGAGTTTTAACAGTCTGTTGTCTGTGGTGATGGTGTAGGGGGGTTGGGATTAGACTGAGTTTTAACAGTCTGTTGTCTGTGGTGAGGCCAAATAGCCTTGTTGTTGTCATTTAATAAATCTAGATAGCTTCTCAGACTGAGGTCTTCTTGGAATTTAAAGCTTGGCAAAATTAATGGCATTTTTGCATGGGATGTCAGTGTGAAGAAGTCATTGTTTTCACATTTCACGTTGTTTCTTACAGGATGTATAGAATGCATTGAGTGCACTTTATTTGCGGTTTAGCTCCTCTGCAGACTGCTTCGGGTGTGTGTGTCTCATCCAACCATCTGATTAGTGGTTTATTTTCCCTGACATGAGTGGTTTCAGTGTGTGAGGGAGGTGAATGTTTACTCTGCAGGGAGAGATGTGTTTGCCAGACACTGTTTTTTGGCCTAAGGAGTGGTGGGAGAATCACACAAACACACCATATGGTTTAACACCAAGAATTTGTTGAAACAGCATGTGTTGTTGTGAATGAAAACCAATATCCCAGGTCTTATTGAGGTCATGGTCATGTCTGGTAGTGACTGTTCTGTGTCTGGGGTTGGATAGTAAGGAGAGTAGACTAGGCCTACCAGGCTTGTGGTTAGGCTAATCATTTAACAGCTTAGGGTGGGAGAGCACTAAAGTGGCCATCCAAGATTGTGAGTACTTAACCTATTATAATGTAACCTAGAGTTAAATATTAAGCACTGTGGTAGTTTTCACCAGGCAGTGTAGGTGGTACATAAAACCATTCAAGAGCAACAGAAAAAAATAACTATTAACTGTGGACTTGAATCAAGGTTTACCTAAATCACCTCAAAGTCCATTGATTATAAGCCCTGTTAAAGGAGGACCGGGTGGTTGTTAGGGTTTTGTTAACCCCCCCTCTCTCTATCCTCTCTCTTAGCTGAAGACACAGTAGAGGTGATATGTGAAAGCCTGACAGGCTTAATACTGGGATGGACTACAGTATTCCATTAATACTGGGATGGACTACAGTATTCCATTAATACTGGGATGGACTACAGTATTCCATTAATACTGGGATGGACTACAGCATTCCATTAATACTGGGATGGACTACAGTATTCCATTAATACTGGGATGGACTACAGCATTCCATTAATACTGGGATGGACTACAGTATTCCATTAATACTGGGATGGACTACAGTATTCCATTAATACTGGGATGGACTACAGTATTCCATTAATACTGGGATGGACTACAGTATTCCATCCCAGTATTAATGGAATGATGTAGTCCATCCCAGTTCTAATGGAATACTGTAGTCCATCCCAGTATTAGTCCATCCCAGTATTAATGGAATACTGTAGTCCATCCCAGTATTAATGGAATGCTGTAGTCCATCCCAGTATTAATGGAATACTGTAGTCCATCCCAGTATTAATGGAATACTGTAGTCCATCCCAGTATTAATGGAATACTGTAGTCCATCCCAGTTCTAATGGAATACTGTAGTCCATCCCAGTATTAATGGAATACTGTAGTCCATCCCAGTATTAATGGAATACTGTAGTCCATCCCAGTATTAATGGAATACTGTAGTCCATCCCAGTATTAATGGAATACTGTAGTCCATCCCAGTATTAATGGAATACTGTAGTCCATCCCAGTATTAATGGAATACTGTAGTCCATCCCAGTATTAATGGAATACTGTAGTCCATCCCAGTATTAATGGAATACTGTAGTCCATCCCAGTATTAATGGAATACTGTAGTCCATCCCAGTATTAATGGAATACTGTAGTCCATCCCAGTATTAATGGAATACTGTAGTCCATCCCAGTATTAATGGAATTCTGTAGTCCATCCCAGTATTAATGGAATACTGTAGTCCATCCCAGTATTAATGGAATACTGTAGTCCATCCCAGTATTAATGGAATACTGTAGTCCATCCCAGTATTAATGGAATACTGTAGTCCATCCCAGTATTAATGGAATACTGTAGTCCATCCCAGTATTAATGGAATTCAAATGGAAGTCAGGTCTACAATATTCACTGGAACACCCACATTATCAACTAATTCATCTTGGGCATGACATTAATATTTTTACTGGGAAAAGGATATAGACCACAAAGTAAAAGTTGCCAACAGATGTTGGTGTAACCAGGTGTGTGTTACAACAGTCTATTCCAGGTGTGTATTGCTGGTGATCTGCCTAATTAAGGTGTGTGTTTTACACCAGTCTAACAATGTATGTGTGTGTGTGTGCGTGTGCGTATGTGTGCGTTCCAGGTGACCTGTCCCCGGTGCAGATGTCTCCAGTGGCCCAGTCTCAGTTCCTCCCTCTAGCCGAGGTCCTCTGCTGTGTCATCTCTGACATGAACTCCTCCGATATCACCGTCAACCAGGAAGCCCTCATCAGTCACATGACCAAGGCTCACCCAGGTAACTTATACAGATGTATAGGGAGAGCTTCATATCCCTACATACATTCAACCACAGGTGCTCCTGCAATAGAGTAATTGTAGGTGTCAAAAAGGGGAGAATTATATCTAGTGTACTAATGCTTAACGTGCAGTTTTAAGTCTGACTGTAAACTAGTTGAGTTCATCTGCCAATATACAGTAACTTTTATGAGATTTATAGGAGATAAACTGTATTAACTAATGAGGCTGATCTTCTCTCTCTCTTCCTGCCAGGTATGACCATCCCTACTCAGGACATCCTGTACAACGCTCTGGGCTCGTTGATCAAAGAGAGGAAGATCTACCACACAGGAGAGGGCTATTTCATTGTCACTCCTCAGACCTACTTTATCACCAACAGCCTGGTGAGAGAGAAGAGCTGGTGGACCTCAGGGTCTGGAGACAACGATCTGCCATCCCCTCCCCCCATCACCTACCTGCTCAGTAATGACACCCTGGAGAGCCATTCACAGCCCCCTCTGGTGGCCCATTGCAAGTCCTGCAGCTGCTTTGCCCCTGCCCAGAACGTGACCAATCCTGCTACTACAGCCACTACAGCCACCATGGTTCCTCCATCCCTCCCAGACCAGCACTCGGTTTCTGTTTCTATTAGCGAGTGCACAGGGAAGAGTCTAAAGTGGTCCCGGGACCACAAGCCTCAAGTCCAGCACCAGTCGACCTCGACGGCCGCAGACTACCAGGCTAGCGAGGTCAGCAAGACCACTACGGCTACTGCCGCCAGCCGCAAGGACAAACCGGGGAGGAGGTTTGGCCTCAGCCTCTTCAGGAGGAATGGAGGGAAGAAGGAGAAAGTGAAGAAAGAATATGCCTTGTTCTCGGGTCAGTTCCCGCCGGAGGAGTGGCCGGTGAGGGACGAGGAGGATCTGAACAATCTGCCCAGAGACCTGGAGCATGCCATCATTAGACGCATCAACCCTGAGCTCACTGTGGACAACCTGACACGCCACACTGTACTTATGAAGAAACTGGGGGAGAGAGGGACGGAAAGGGATAAAGGTTTGGACAAGGGGGACAGGGTAGACAGAGGGGACAAGGTGGTGGACAAGGGCATGTCCACTGAGATCCTGACCAGCTCCAAGCCCAGACAACAACACTCCTCCCGGCCCGTACTCGGAGCAGGGGTTGGGGGCAGGAGATCTACTTCCAAGGCCTCTCGCAGCAAGAGAACGCATTCCTCCGGGGAGAAACAGAAAGACAGGTTGAAGACTAAGGCCCCAGTGTGTGTGGATGTGGACCCAGACAAGGATGACCTGGTCCCCTCTCGCCTCAGACCTGAGGTCCCTATCCATGAACCAAACCATAGAGATGATCCAGGAGCGGTGGAGGGGAAAAGCCTCTATAAGAAACGCATTGACAACCCCTTTGAGGGTCAACCACCTGGGAAAGATACAACCCCAACCCAGACTGTGGCCCCTAGCATGACCCACAAAGAACAGAGGAGGAGAGAGGGAAAGGAAGCGAAGGAGGGGAAAGAGAGGATGACTTCAGGAGGAGGCAGGAGAGAACGAGTGGGACACCGCTCCAAATCCTGGGACCCGCACAAAGCCAAAGCGACCGCTGATGACACAGAGCATGCTGGAAAGTCTCATACAACCGAGGACAGGTCATGTGACCGTCTCCACTCGAGGGTGTTCACCACCGACCCCCTACTCCTGCACCCCTCTGACACCAAACCCCCCAGAGAATTACCGTCAGACTACAGCTCGGCATACCCCCAGAGCAGCACCCTAAGGATAGACGACAAGGTTAGATATCAGAGGGAGAGAAAGAACAGAGGGAGGGACAGCAGGGAGGGAGGGAAGGAGAAGGAGGGAAAGCATAGAACGACACAGCAAGCAGAATATGGCAGTACAACGGACCATAGACACCCAGCAGTAACAAGCCAAACCCTAGACTCTGATGCCAACCTCCCTTGTACCCACCTCTATGACCCAGTCCCTGCCCATCCGTGCGACCCGGCCGTGCCCTGGCCAAAGCCTGCTGTGCATCGCAGGCACTCCTTCAAACACACAGACACACAGGGAGACCTAACCCACAGGCCTGACCTGCTCTCCTCTCACCAACAGGCTTGCAGTACCACCCCCAACCAGCATGGTCTGGTACACAGCAGTGGTGGCAGTAGAGAGCACAGGAGTCCAGGTCATGAGCATGAGGACATTGATGGGTTAATGGTGGAAAGTAATAGCTTTATGATAGAGAGTGATGAGTTTATAGAAGATGATCACAGGCTTTACCAGAGAGCAGAGGAAGAAGATGAGGATGCCTGTAGTTCTCTGTATCTGAGTGAAGAGGGAGTCATTGACAACAGAGAGATCTATCAAACACGAATGTCTCACTATCATGACTCTCAGTCCCTCTACCATGATCCTCAGACCATATACCAAGACACTCACTTCGACCACCAAGACCCTACTCCCTACCAGGACCAACCTCACTCCTCTTACCACGAGCCCCAACCCCACTTCCCCGACCCCCATTCTCTCCAAGGAGACTGGGATAGCACTTATGCGGAGGAGCACTCTTCTACCATCCACCAATACCCCTCTCTGTCCCCTCACAGCCCCCACGGACAGGATGAGGAGAGGTGCGTCAGAGTGAGCCGCTCTACCCTTAGCAACCTCAGCCAGCCGTCACCAGGGACCCACAGCGATCCCAGCCCCAGGCGAGGAGCCCCGATCCTTGGGGAGCGACGGCAGGACGCCAGCCTCTCCCTGGAGGGTTTGGAGCATGCTGGGGCGGCAGACAGCAGCATATTTGACTACTGCCAGACCAGCGAGGTGGAGTCTGACGCTGAGACCCTCCATAAGTCAGCAGACGAGGGGGACGGGGAGTCGGCTCACTGGGGTTGCGGAGTAGAGGAAGACGGGGAGGAAAAGGGGGACTGTGAGACCCTGAGGGAGAGAGGAGGCCTTCAGAGCTCAAGTATCAGTCTGGGCATGTCCAGTGGAGCCGGAGGGGGAAAGATGATGGGGGAGGCAGGGGAGAGTCAGAGCAACACAGGAGACAGCGGGATAGACTCGCCACGGTTAGTTTCTTTGTATTAATCATCATCGAACATCAATGGATTGCAGTTATAACACTTTTAACAAAAGGTCTCATTATATTTTGTGAAGGGATTGTGACAATTTGCACTACCTATTTATTATTAATTGACCATGATATTCACCAGCATTAGTCTTTTTTATGAAAGACAAAATACTCTTATATCTTCTCTTCTCCCTTAATGAATATGCCCCAGGAATGGAACTGTTCCAGGCAGCAGGACCTATCCTCCTCCCATACTCTCCTCTCCTGTTCTAAGGTCCCAGTCTGCCAGAAACACATAGAGGCATTTGGCCCTTAAATCCCCTGTTTATTTTTCTTCTCACCTGTGACCTAGACCCCTTTCTCCAGCTGTAAACCTAGCCTCTCTCTGTGGCTGAGGTAGAGGCAACAGGGCCTACAGGGCCAGCTGCCTATAGCGCTGGCCCAGGGAGGGTGGAGGAATGTGGAGCTGCAGTGAAAATAAGCTGAGGCTGGAGGTAGTTAGATGACCCATGGCCCTGGTCGGCGGTGTGCCTTCCCTCTCTTCCCTTTTCATGTAAATGGATATAAAGCTGAACAAACACCCCGTAGCCAATTAGACCAGGCAGTATTTACACAGAGGGAGATGATTACTGTGAATAATGAATGGGGAAACCCTCACGTTTAACATTGAAGAGGGGAAAAGTTTTGCATGAACTTTATAAGAACTTGGCTTTTTCCCTTTTGTGGTGAAGAGTAGTTTTTTTTCACCCTGAATTTCACAGTATAGTTAGTACCTGATTAGGTATCCCCTTTCCCTGAATGTGAATGTGTGTCTATCCGTGTATTCCATATTGTATTTCTATCCTACTGATATGGTTCATCTCCCCACAGGAGCTTGTTGTGTGCATTTTATAATTTATACTATGCATTTACACTCGGTTCTTCTATGTTTCTCCCTACAGCACCCGTGTGACTCTGGCAACCAACAACACAGTGATTCTGGAGGGTCTAAAGAGGAGAGGTTTCCTACAGAACCTGGAGAAACTGCACTCCAAGAGCTCCGCCATAAGACCACAGAGCTCTTTGCTACAGCTCACACCAGTCATGAACGTATAGAAACCATAGGCCCCCAGATGCATCTCCGAGGGAGGGACAATGAGCTCCCTGACGCAGCTCTGTGTGAGGGCCCATGAGTCCCCTGATGCAGCACCGTCTGTTCCGCCATCAGAAAGCGTGGGAAGTAAGAAGAATGTGCAATCAGATATGGGGTTCACAGCCTATCTTCATGGACTTCCAGCATGTTTGTTACACTGCTGTCATAAACTTGCTGTGAACATCTAGCTTTTCCTCATTGTCTATGCTGGTTAGTTATCCAGTCCTCCCGGGATAGTGTATAAGAGCAACTTGTGGGTGCTCAACCCAGACCTGCCCCAGTAGATGTCCTTGTATATTATATTCCTCCCCTTTCTGTATATAACATTTAACAGGAATATCCTGAGACGTATTCGGCTAACGACTAGTGAATCTGCTGCAATGAATGCATGATCAATCGATAGGTGGATGTAGGAGGTAAGTACTATGAGTTTGCATGGTCCTTCCACTAGGCCTGAAATTGAATGTTCATACCTTTCCTTGTAGCCATGTGTAACACAAATAAATATCTATGTACCACACAAGCCACTGCCTCATGGAATGTTTTGTTGACATTTAAGAAATTAAGTAGTACCTTTTGCTTTTCCATGTAACCCTTCCTCCACCAGCATCTAGGGCTTAGCTTTTCAGCTCCATCTGCCAGGCTCTTTTGTATTTAATAGTAGTACCTACCTACCCTTTCACAGGATTTCCTCTTGTAAGTAAACAAGTTCATTGACGTCGCTCAGTAACGGCCGATACAAACCAGAACCTGGCAGACAGAGGTGATAAGCTAAGTCCTGGGTGTAGGTGGAGGCTCCAGGGACAAGGTGTACATGGAGAGAAATCCCAGCCACATCAACATGGCTCTGGGAGAGCTCAGGTTAGGAATTTAGGTGGTTTAGTGTTGGGTGATTGCGAGATGACGTGGGTTGTTTAACTTGTTTTATCATTTTTTTTAAAAATCAGGTCATTGCTAAACATTGGGACTTTTACAACTAGAAGGGACAGCTATAATTTTTGTTGGGAATGAGGTAAGCAAACCTTAGACAAGGCTGCCCCCAATTGGACGCAATTAAAAAGAAATGGAGGTATGTTTGAAAACTCAAATGAGCCAATGGTTACAGTAGTCTGTGGGGGAGGCAAAAGCGTCACTTACATAACTCAGAAATTCACACAAATATTTAAGTGGAAGGAAGTTTTCAAATCACATGGATTAATGAATATTAAACTTCTACATTGGCCCTGCCCACTATTATATTTTTAGGGCATCCCAAACTGAGTCAACATGTAACAAGAAGCATGTGGGTTTCATTACCAGACTTAGATTTATATCAAAATAACAAATCAAAAGAAACCATTGATGCAATGTTGACAGTCAACTTTTATTTATCCATATATGTAGCAGTCAGAAATGTGGGGAGAGGTGGAGCTGGGTGGGACCTCTACTGTAAGCAGAGTCATATAGGGATCAAAAACATTCTAACTCACTTCCTTAATTCAACCTTGAAGAAAATCTACATTGAAGGCCAATCAACAAAGACAGGAGAGAAAATGAAATGACAATGAAGATGTAACAGTGTGCAAACACAATGTACATAGAAGCCCAAAAATAATAAAGTAATGACATCAACTTAAAATAATGGGTGTAAATTAAGAATAAAGGAGTTCCCAAAACAAAAGTTTTTGTTTGTTTTATGACAGTTCGGCATACATTTCTACAGCATGCTTTAAGGCACCTATCTAACACAAGGAATAAGCCTATGCTACCGTTTGAAGCACAACTGTTATTCAAAAAGGGGTAAAAGAATAAAGGCTGCTCAAAATTTAAACAAAATCCTTCCAAACAGTATAATAGCTATACTTCCCTTTCAAAATGACCCAAACCATATTAAAAAAAATAAAGTTTTTTTTCTTTTTTATATATACACAGAACAGTAAATAAAAAGCGTAATCCCAAGGAATTTGGAAAACCTGGAAGTTCAAAATCAAGAGTGGTGTCACTAAAAGCAACCTATAGTCATCTAGATAGGTAGTAAACACAATCTATTATTACACTGTCCAATTTGGTCACTTCTACTCCCAAAACCATTCAGTGAAATCAACTATAATTCTATACACTGCTAATTGAATGAGCAAAGAAATAACTCTTGAACATCCGAGTCCATCGTCTATCTAATAATGATGTTACATTTGGTGCTGAAACAGAAAGAACTGGATAGGGAATCAATTAAAAACAGACGCAAGTCAACTTCAGATAATGCTACCAGATAGTTTATTTTTTTACGATGCATTTTGTCCATTTCTCCTTTTCATGACGGTTAATTGCATCCCAAAAATACAGAGGCTCGAGGCAGTATTGCTCTCCACACTTTAGCTGTACAGACCACATCACCGGGTACATACCCATCCACAGAGCTGCATCTCACTGGATGGAAACCCAGATATGACAGTATGTACATACGAGAGCAGTAGCAACATTTCCTGGTAGCTCTAACAAAAACAATTAATGAAAAGGAATATGGAGAAGGGAGGTGAGAGATTACGTGGATGTTACTATAAAAGAAAAATACATCTAATTTCTGGAACAAAACTGCACAGTAGTCACCTATACAGATATATAAAAAAGGATAAATCAACAATTATTTACATAGGATTTGTCTCCCCCCATGAGTTTACAGGTGGTAAGATGGGTTAAAAAAAATGCACATTTGAAAAATTGCTAATTTATGCAATCAAGACAGTATGACTTGATCGCAAGTTGCATCAGTAGCCAAGAGTGGGAGATTGACCTCAACGAAGGTTAAATCGGAAATGCACTCCATTTAGTAGGGGGAGAATTATGCAAGAGTGAAATAACTACAAGTGTTTCTCTCTGTTAGTCAGGTAACATTTATCATCTAGATTATCAAATCATTTTTCTTTTCTTTAAAAGCAATCAATCAAAAAGAGGGGGTTCTGGAGCGAAAGTCACAATCACAAAGGAGAAATACAGGCTCATTCAAAATGTCTCACACAATTTATTCAAAACTAACTGATCTGAAAGTCCTAGAAACTTGTCAAGCAACCCAACTTCAACAGCTCGTCTGTAAAGGGTTATTATAAGTTCAGGCTAGAACTTGTATTTCTCTTTTTCTCCTTTTGAAAAGGATATTTTGGTTGGGTCATTGTCCATTTGTATCGACTGATCCACACAGAGACAAATTAAACTCTGCCCCTGACCACTACACTGTTACTGGGAGAGCTCCCCGGGTTTTATTGGCTGTAGTCCTTGTCGTCTGGAGCTCGGGACCGATTGGTAGAACAGAAACATCACAGGGGTGGGTGTCGGTCAGGGCTGTGTGTGAGTGAGAGACAGAGTAGGTGTGTGTAGGGATCTCACTGGTCAATGTGGATTCTATGATGCCTGGAGAGAGAGGATGAATGGTTGAAGCCTTTTCCACACTGGGAGCACCTGTATGGCTTCTCGCTGGCCAGGATACGCTGTTTGAGGATGGTGGTGTGGGGGAATCCCTTCGTCGAGGGAACTGCGCTGTACTGTTGCTGCACCACTACCTGTTGCTGCTGCTGCTGCTGCTTCTCCTCCTGGTGAACACGCTGGTGCCTGGACAGGGAAGAGGAGTGGTTGAACCTCTTCCCACAGTGGCCGCAGGTGTAGCTCTTCCCCTCCGAGTGGACTCTTTGGTGGCGGGACAGGGAGGAGGAATGATTGAAGCTCTTGTCGCAGTGGTTGCAGGTGTACGGTTTGTCTCCCGCGCCTCCCCCTCCCCCCTGGTGCATCCTTGACTGCTGCTTCATAGTGGACCCGTAGGAGAAGGCCTTGCCCTGGGGAGGGGAGGAGTAGATGCGTGCCTCCAGGTGGACCTTGTGGTGCCGGGAGAGCGAGGAGGAGTGATTGAAGCTCTTGTCGCACTGGGCGCAGGAGTAGGGTTTCCCACCCGAGTGGACCAGTTGGTGCTTCTTAAGGTGGCGCTTGCGGACAAAGCTCTTCCTGCACTGGTTGCACTTGTAGGGCTTCTCCCCAGAGTGGATGCGCTGGTGCTCCCGCAGGGTTGCGGCTGCGGCAAAGCACTTCCCGCACTGTGTGCAGCGGTGAGGCTTGTCCCCTGCGTGGGTTTTCTGGTGCTGCTTCAGGCTAGAGGCCGTGGTGAAGCCCTTTCCGCACTGGGAACAGGTGAAGGGCTTCTCCCTGGCGTGGAGCTCCTGGTGCTTCTTGAGGTGGCGCCGGCGGATGAAGCTCTTCCTGCACTGGGTACACTTGTACGGCTTATCCTCCGAGTGCATCTTCATGTGCTCTCGCAGGGTGATGGCCGCCGCGAAGCTCTTGCCGCATTCCGAGCAACGGTGGGGCTTCTCCGGGCTGTGGATCATCTGGTGAGACTTGAGGTTGAAAGCGTCGATTACCCCCTTTCCCACCATCTCCACGCCTGTGGTGGCATACGCTTTCTCTTTCATGTGGATCTTCATGTGCTGCTTGAGACTCGACTCCACAGCGAAGCTATCGCCACAGTGCACGCAGATATAAGGGTTGGTGGCCTTGTGGATCTCGAAGTGCTGGTGCAGGTCGGCCATGCTGCCGAAGATCTCTCCGCACTCGTTGCATTGCAGGCCGTGGGCCTCGTGGATAACCACGCCATTCTCGGACTCGACCGTCAGCTCACCGCCCACGTGGTCCGACTCCACCTTAACCACATGTTCAGTCTCGGTTTTTAGCAGCACCTCTCCCAGCAGCGCCTCCCCCTTGCCCTCGCCCCCCATGGTGAAGCACTGGATCTCCCCGTGGTGGTCCGGCTTGGTCACGTAGTCGTGGTCAGTCTCTGTGACGATGGCATCCACACAGGCCACGGCAGTGAGCCCTTGGATCTTGGCCAGGTCGGCCCCGTGGATCTCCAGCTCCAGGCCACGTTTCTCCTCCGTCATGATCTCTGTCTCGGCCGCATAATGCAGGTCAACCTGGCTGTGGGCAATGACACACTCCGACCCCAGCGTGTCAAGGCCGGGTGTGTCACACTCAGTCTCTGAATCGGCCATGAGAACACACTCCAGCCCGACGACCTCCGTTTTAGAGCCGGACGGGAAGCTTAGAGGGACTTGGGGTAGGAAGAGATCCACTTAGTATGGCTAGCACAACAGGGTTGGTAGTAGTGCTTAGATTCTCAGTCAGTCAGGGATCTGTCAGGTGGAAGCAATATAAGATACAGATTAAGTGATGTAAATGATAACTCAATGTCACATCTCAACTAAGTGTTTCCATGCTAATGACGTGAACAGTAGTACTGTAGAACAGTTTCAATGCTACTGATACTAAAGCACAGAGCTGCTGGTGTAACAGTAATAGAGTCAATTATAGGTATTTATCCTCGCAGAAAAAGGGGTGAAAAAAGTAGGCAGAATGCTGTTCAGTTTGTGCAATACAAACCAAGAAAACCATCTGAAACTTTATAAGGAGCCATAGCTTCTGCACTGACACACTTGTTATTAGCCAGATATCTAGCCAGCCAAGACCCCCAGCTAGCAACAATTTAAGGCTAACTAGCCAAGTGACTAGGGTACCAGTGTCAACAATACAAAATTACAAAATACTTGTATTTATTCTGCAGAGACAAAGGGTGTTTAACGTAATCTAACAAAGGGCAAACATTTCACGAATTTTGAAATTATTTTAAACAGTTGAAATACATTAATACTTCGTTAGCTGGCTATAAATTGCTATCTAGCGGGCTAAATGTTATTTAGCACCAAAGTTATGAGCAAGAGCTGAGGCTACCTGGCTATCTAGGCAGATGCAGAATGGATATCATGCAATTACTGACTAACCGATATAAAAGATGGACGAGAGTTTCACATAAGCCTTAAGTTCACGAAAAATGTGAAATGGCATGAAAATAGTCTTAACACATTCTTTAACTAGGTAGACCAACATAACATTAACCACCTTGGCTACATAGCCAACATTAGCCCGCTAGTTAGCTGGCTAGGGGAGGGGAAAACAACTTGACGACACAGCATTGTTAGCGGCTAATGTTTGTCGAGTTAGCGCGCTAACTAGCTTTGTAGCTGATAACTAGCTGGCTAGTTAGTTAGCCGCATGGCTGAACAACAAATCAAGAGTTCCCCCCTCATATGTGCAACAAACCTTACATTCACCCAAGTCATTTTTTCACGGTTACGAATACAATAACGAATGCGGAAACCCTGACACAGCTTGTGCGCAGTTTTAACAGGCCATCTTGTCTATGCCACACCACCACTTTCCAGCTAGCCAGGAAACATAAGATGGCTGCCGCTACGCTAGCTTCCGCCCTTCAAAGCGCAATTCAGAACTATGAGGGGGTTTCCAAAAGTATTACAAAACCCATATTTAAATAACGGTAGGATGAGCCACAAAGGCAGAAAATAAATTTGTATACAACCCAAATATACAACACGGAGGTGCAGATGGGGTAGTTTTTCCCCTTAATCCGATAAATCAGCCTGAAACAAAGATGGCTAACATTATCCGGGCGAGGAGTTTTCGCCTCGCTAAAAAGCCCGGGAAAGGCGACCCCATTTTATATAACAATGCATAACAAAGCATGGCTCAAATGCCTTCGAAATCCTAAAATACACACAAGACGAATGACTTATCTTAGTTCATTCAATTTACCAATGTATTGCAAGAATGAGAACGTTCGAGCACCAAGCTACCCAAACATCCTCGAGATGCGACAGCATTCCATGAGCATATTTTCAGCCCACATTCAATATGGCCTAGCCTCGCGAGCTACTGCGCTAGCGTACTTTGCTAGCAGGCTACCTAGCCTAGATATCAAGCTAACTAGCTGGCTATATTCCTAGCCAGCAAGCACATACGGGGCCCGAGGTCCATTTTCTTGGGACCGTCACTGGGTGAAAATGAGTCACAGAAGTAAAATAACATTTGATAATGGAATATTTTCAATTTGTGCAGAATATATAACTTAACTAGATATCTGAATAGAAAATACACGTGAACACAATTATCAACTAATCCTATAGCCTGTTAATAGTCAACCTAAACAGACAAATTAAACAGCTGATTGGGATATTAATTAGTGTAGGTCCGCAGGGTACCCACCTCTTTGTCTTCGGGGTATGATGAAACAAAAAGTTTAAGGGCTCTGCACAACCGATTTCTCCTGGATGCTTGCTTGCGACTGTCTGCAACGTCTTCCTCTCTCGCTTTCTGTAGAGCTTGCGCCACTGATCTTCTGGCGCCAACAACGCATTGTAGCTTGTCACTGGCACATCAATCAAGACTGCCCTCTATAGCCCCGGAGTAAAACATCGATTCAGGCCACTAAGGTTTAGGCCGATTGTCTACTGTACAAAGTCGCCTTCACTACCCTCCTCTCTTCTATCCCCCCCCTATTCTCTCACTCTCTCTCAATTCAATTCAAAGGGTTTTATTGGCATGGGAAACATATGTTTACATTGCCAAAGCAAGTGAAAGTCTCCCTCTGAATGTTTACATTGCCAAAGCAAGTGAAATACATAATCAACAAAAGTGAAATAATCAATCAGTAAACAGTGAACATTACACACAAAAGTTTCAAAAGAATATAGACATTTCACAGTGTTGAAGTGATGTGCAAATATACTGAACAAAAATATAAATGCAACATGCAAACATTTAAAAGATTTTACTGAGTTACAGTTCATATAAGGAAATCAGTCAATTGAAATACATTCATTAGGCCCTAATCTATGGATTTCACATGACTGGGAATACAGATATGCATCTGTTGGTCACAGATACCTTAAAAAAAGGTAGGGGCCTGGATCAGAAAACCAGTCTATATCTATTGTGCCCACCATTTGCCTCATGCAATGTGATTCATCTTCTTCACAGAGTTGATCAGGCTGTTGATTGTGGCCTGTGGAATGTTGTCTCTCTCCTTTTCAATGGCTCTGCAAAGTTGCTGGATATTGGAGGGAAATGGAACACGCTGTCGTACACGTCGATCCAGAGCATCCCAAACATTCTCAATGGGTGACATGTCTGGTGAGTATGCAGGCCATGGAAGAACTGGGACATTCCAGAAATTCGGTACATATCCATGCGACATGGGGCTGTGCATTATCATGCTGAAACATGAGGTGATGGCTGCAGATGAATGGCATGAAAATGGGCATCAGGATCTCGTCAAGGTATCTCTGTGCATTCAAATTGCCACCGATAAAATACAGTTGTATTCGTTGTCTGTAGCTTAAGCCTGCCCATACCATAACCCCACTGCCATCATGGGGCACTCTATTCACAACGTTGACATCAGCAAACCGCTCGCCCACATGACACCATACAGGTGGTCTGCAGTTGTAAGGTCGGTTGGACGTACTGCCAAATTCTGTAAAACGACAATGGAGGTGGCTTATGGTAGAGAAATTAACATTCAGTTCCCTGGCAACAGCTCTTGTGGACATTCCTGCAGTTAGCAATAGCCAATAGCTCCCTCAAAGCTTGAGACATATATTTTTTATTTTATTTAACCTTTATTTAACCAGGTAGGCTAGTTGAGAACAAGTTCTCATTTGCAACTGCGACCTGGCCAAGATAAAGCAAAGCAGTTTGACACATACACACACAACACAGAGTTACACATGGAATAAACAAACATACAATCAATAATACAGTAGGAAAATCTATATACAGCATGTGCTAATAAGAGAGGTAAGGCAATAAATAGGCCATGGTGGCAAAGTAATTACAATATAGCAATTAAACACTGGAATGGTAGGATGTGCAGAGGATGAATGTACAAGTTGAGATACTGGGGTGCAAAGGAGCAAGATAAATAAATAAATGAATACAGTATGGGGATGAGGTAGATTGGATGGACTATTTACAGATGAGCTATGTACAGGTGCAGTGATCTGTGAGCTGCTCTGATAGCTGGTGCTTAAAGCTAGTGAGGGAGGTAAGAGTCTCCAGCTTCAGAGATTTTTGCTGTTCGTTCCAGTCATTGGCAGCAGAGAACTGTAAGGAGAGGCGGCCAAAGGAAGAATTGGCTTTGGCGGTGACAAGTGAGATATACCTGCTGGAGCGGATGCTACGGGTGGGTGCTGCTATGGTGACTGGTGAGCTGAGATAAGGTGGGGCTTTACCTAGCAGAAACTTGTAGATGACCTGGAGCCAGTGAGTTTGGCGACGAGTATGAAGCGAGGGCCAGCCAACGAGAGCATACAGGTCGCAGTGGTGGGTAGTATATGAGGCTTTGGTGACAAAACGGATGTGATAGACTGCATCAAATTTGTTGAGTAGAGTGGTGGAGGCTATTTTGTAAATGACATCGCCGAAGTCAAGGATTGGTAGGATGGTCAGTTTTACGAGGGTATGTTTGGCAGCATGATTGGAGGATGCTTTGTTGCGAAGTAGGAAGCCTGTTCTAGATTTAATTTTGGATTGGAGATGCTTAATGTGAGTCTGGAAGGAGAGTTTACAGTCTAACCAGACACCTAGGTATTTGTAGTTGTTCACATATTCTAAGTCAGAACCGTCCAGAGTAGTGATGCTGGACAGGCGGGCAGGTGCGGGCAGCGATCGGTTGAAGAGCATGCATTTACTTTTACTTGTATTTAAGAGCAGTTGGAGGCCACGGAAGGAGAGTTGTATGGCATTGAAGCTCATCTGGAGGTTAGTTAACACAGTGTCCAACGAAGGGCCAGAGGTATACAGAATGGTGTCGTCTGCGTAGAGGTGGATCAAAGAATCACCAGCAGCGAGAGCGACATCATTGATGTATACAGAGAAGAGAGTCGGCCCAAGAATTGAACCCTGTGGCACCCCCATAGAGACTGCCAGTGGTCCAGATAACAGGCCCTCCGATTTGACACACTGAACTCTATCTGAGAAGTAGTTGGTGAACCAAGCGAGGCAATCATTTGAGAAACCAAGGCTGTTGAGTCTGCCAATAAGAATGTTGTGATTGACAGAGTCGAAAGCCTTAGCCAGGTAGATGACTACGGCTGCACAGTAATGTCTCTTATTGATGGTGGTTATGATATCGTTTTGGACCTTGAGCGTGGCTGAGGTGCACCCATGATCAGCTCTGAAACAAGATTGCATAGCGGAAAAGGTACGGTGAGATTCGAAATGGTCGGTAATCTGTTTGTTAACTTGGCTTTCAATGACCTTAGAAAGGCAGGGTAGAATAGATATACGTCTGTAGCAGTTTGGGTCTGGAGTGTCTCCGCCTTTGAAGAGGGGGGTGACCGCGGCAGCTTTCCAATCTATGGGAATCTCAGACGATACGAAAGAGAGGTTGAACAGGCTAGTAATAGGGGTTGCAACAATTTCGGCAGATCATTTTAGAAAGAGAGGGTCCAGATTGTCTAGCCTGGCTGATTTGTAGGGGTCCAGATTTTGCAGCTCTTTCAGAACATCAGCTATCTGGATTTGGGTGAAGGAGAAGTGGGCGAGTTGCTGTGGGGAGAGCAGGACTGTTGACTGGGGTAGGGGTAGCTAGGTGGAAAGCATGGCCAGCCGTAGAAAAATGCTTATTGAAATTCTCAATTATTGTGGATTTATCGGTAGTGACAGTGTTTCCTATCCTCAGTGAGGTGGGCAGCTGGGAGGAGGTGCTCTTATTCCCCATGGACTTTACAGTGTCCCAGAACTTTTTTGGGTATGTACTACAGGATGCAAATTTCTGTTTGAAAAAGCTAGCCTTAGCTTTCCTAGCTGCCTGTGTATATTGGTTCCTAACTTCCCTGAAAAGTTGCATATCACAGGGGCTATTCGACGCTAATGCAGAACGCCACAGGATGTTTTTGTGCTGGTCAAGAGCAGACAGGTCTGGAGTGAACCAAGGGCTATATCTATTCCTGGTTCTAAATTTTTGGAATGGAGCATGCTTATTTAAGATGGTGAGGAAGGCACTTTTACAGAATAACCAGGCATCCTCTACTGACGGGATGAGGTCAATGTCATTCCAGGATACCCCGGCCAGGTCAATTAGAAAGGCCTGTTTGCTGAAGTGTTTTAGGGAGGGTTTGAGTGATGAGGGGTGGTCGTTTGACCGCAGACCCGTTACGAATGCAGGCAATGAGGCAGTGATCACTGAGATCTATGTTGAAAACAGCAGAGGTGTATTTGGAGGGCGAGTTAGTTAGGATGATATCTATGAGGGTGCCCGTGTTTACGGATTTGGGGTTGTACCTGGTAGGTTCATAGATAATTTGTCTGAGATTGAGCCTCAAGCTTAGATTGTAGGATGGCCAAGGTGTTAAGCATGTCCCAGTTTAGGTCACCTAGCAGCACGAGCTCAGAAGATAGATGGGGGGCAATCAATTCACATATGGTGTCCAGGTCACAGCTGGGGGCAGAGGGTGGTCTATAGCAAGCAGCAATGGTGAGAGACTTGTTTCTGGAAAGGTGAATCTTTAGAAGTAGAAGCTCAAATTGTTTTGGTACAGACCTGGATAGTAAGATAGAACTCTGCAGGCTATCTCTGCAGTAGATTGCAACACCGCCCCCTTTGGCATTTCTATCTTGGCGGAAAATGTTATAGTTAGGGATGAAAATTTCAGGGTTTTTGGTGGTTTTCCTAAGCCAGGATTCAGACACGGCTAAGACATCCGGGTTGGCAGAATGTGCTAAAGCAGTGAATAAAGCACACTTAGGGAGTAGGCTTCTAATGTTAACATGCATGAAACCAAGGCTTTTACGGTTACAGAAGTCAACAAATGAGAGCACCTGGGGAGTAGGAGTGGAGCTAGGCACTGCAGGTCCTGGATTAACCTCTACATCACCAGAGGAACAGAGGAGAAGTAGGATAAGAGTACGGCTAAAGGCTATGAGAACTGGCCGTCTAGCACGTTCGGAACAGAGAGTAAAGGGAGCAGGTTTCTGGGCACGATAGCATAGATTCAAGGCATAATGTACAGATAAAGGTATGGTAGGAAGAGAGTACATTGGAGGTAAACTTAGGCATTGAGTAATGATGAGAGAGATATAGTCTCTAGAGACGTTTAAACCAGGTGATGTCATCGCATATGTGGGAGGTAGAACAACATGGTTGGTTAAGGCATATTGAGCAGGGCTAGAGGCTCTACAGTGAAATAAGACAGTAATCACTAACCATGACCGTAATGGACAAGGCATATTGATATTAGGGAGAGGCATGCGTAGCCAAGTGATCGTTTGGATCCAGTGAGTGGTTGGGCTGGCTGGGGACACGGCGATTCAGACAGTTAGCAGGCCGGGGGTAGCAAGCGAGCAGTTAGCAGGCCGGGGCTAGCAAGCTAGCATAAGGGCTTTAGAGGGACGTGGCGATGGGGGAAAGTCTGTTTTTGCCTCCTTGTGCGGTGACGTCGATAGACCAGTCGTTGAATTAGTAGTGTTCCAAGTAGCAGAGGGGTCCAAATCCAATTGGCAAAATGGGTATAGTGGTCCAAGAAACTGGCCGATGGATCAGCTAACAGTCCAATATGCTCTCGAGTTAGCAGGCCGCTAGCAGGCCGCTGTCAGGACGTTGCCCTCTTTGGGTACGGCGAGCACAATCCCCCTCTCTCTGTCTCCTACAACCAGGCTGCTGTGGTCAGAGAGGTCGTAAATTCCTGGAGGAGATTATCTCCTCATGGCCACAGTATAGAGAGAGTGAGTGTCATAGAGAGAACAAAGGAATTTCTTCCACCTCACAGAACTGGAGAACCGAACGACATTTATGTTCTGGAGAAGGTATAAAAGATCGGTGAAGTATCCAGCTACGAACTGGTCCATTTGGTACAAGTTTGTGAAACTCATGGGAGACAATACGGCCACATTACCATAACGCTGTTTATACAATAGCCTCAGATATGAGGCTTACATCTAATTGTTGTATAAGATGAATGAGTGAGGATGATACTGTTTGTGAAATTGTGTAATGTGATTCTGGACTGTTTAATTAAGGAAACTCCAATTCCCTTTGGAGTTTAACTAAATCAGAGGACCACCCATGAGCATAGTTATGGTCTGGCGTCCTGGGACAGGCCCTTTTCTGCTCTTCTGAATAAAACCCCCACCCGGGTTTTCTATCACCAGACCGAGCTTACCTCAATTATGAGAGGGCTAAGGGTTGAGATGATTGCTGAATCTTTTAACCATCCCACGTGGTTAAACTCTTAGACTATCGATACCGACAGAAAAATAACAAGTCTTTGATATGAATTACTAGTCTGCAGCAAGGAATTCGGTATCATTGAACGCGAAGACCGACAACCGCCGAAACATCTATCCTATAACGACATGAATGAATGTCACTCTGAACTATCCATTCTAACCACAACAGGCGGACAGACTCTCCAACAGAAACAAACTTTTCAACAGAGATCCCGACGACACACTGAGCGTAAATATATATATTGATTGCAATTGTTCCCGAATGAGTGAGCATTCACGTGCAAAGGATTAGCATTTCAATTGTTATAATTATCACTCTGTCTAACAAGCCGCCATACCGGTTTAGCCCACTAGGGCACATCCCCCTATAATTTCTTTGTAAACATATCTATTTTGTTTGTTTGTGTGATGCATTTCTGTGAATTACTTAGTTAGTAAATAAATTATTTTAAGACAATTGACGTATGGATGACTCATAGTGAAGACTGGGTTCGTGCAGATAACCAACAATTTACGACGTTTGGAATGAGACTAACGTGAGGTATATAATAATTCATTAATCAGAAGACTAAGTGATCAGATATTAAAATATCTGAAAGTTATATTAGGAAAATTATAACTTTCTAATCTGAATATTTTCCTTGGTGCCCCGACTTCCTAGTTAATTACAGTTACATGATTAATCAGTTTAATCACGTAATAATAATTACAAATAATTTTTGATAAAGATAAGTCTTCAGTTTTAATGTTGCCAAAGACACGACACCGCGGTTAGCAGAATGGGCCTTCAGGGGACGTCGCGCCTGTGGGGCCTGTTGGGATCCTCGGGCAGATTATGTCGGTATTCCAGTCGTGAAGGATCGGCAGGGTTCCGTGCCCCGTACCGGCAGTAGAAGGGGTCCGGATATTGTAGCCGAGGAGTGGGCTTCAGGAGTAGCCCAGGAGCCCTAGCCAGGAGATGGGTCTAGCATGGGCTAGCTCCAGGCTAGTTGCTGCTAGCTCCGGGACGGAAACGTTAGCCAGGAGTAGTCAACCAGGTTGTGGTTAGCTAGCTGCGATGATCCAGATGGAAAGGTTCAGAGTTTGCGATAGGAATCCGGGGGATATGGAGAGAAAAATAGGTCCAGTATGCTCTGGTTTGAAACACGTTGTCCGAACTGGCAAGAGCTTTCCGAGCTAAAGGTTAGCTGATGACCGCTAGCAGTTGTTAGCTGACTGATATCTGATAGCTGGTAGCTAGTTAGCTAGCTAGCTTCAGTTGGGGTATTCCAGTTCGGAGGTATAGAAATACTTTAGAAAAAAAAACAGATCCACACCACATTGGGTGAGGCGGGTTGCAGGAGAGTATTTTGAAGTTGAGGTTTAGGAAAAATATTAAAAAGAATGCGAAGAAACATATATAAAAAGATATATACATGGGACGAGACAAGACAAAGACAAAGACGTCTGACTGCTACGCCATCTTGGCATTGTGTTGTGGAACCTTTGTTGCCCCCAGCACAAGGTGGACCTTTGTAAGGATCATGCTGTTTAATCAGCTTTTTGATATGCCACACCTGTCAGCAATGTTCCCTCAAATTGTTTGGGGCACTGAGCAAATTTCAGGTCTGCTGAGCGCAAACTTGAACATAGTTAAAATTCTGTGCAACTTCCAGCACGTGTTTAATGTGAACACCTAGGCTGTAACCGCTTTAAGTTACAGTTTTATCAGTGGCCATGTAGACTACTGTGGCTATTTGATCATAATGTAGGCCTACCAGAGTGGCCTACCACAAAGACAATAAAATGCATCCCATAATATTTTAATATGGAAATAGCTGTTCTATCTTTCAGCCTACAATAGCAGCCAAAACATGCAGGGCTTGACATTAACCTGTTTATTAATTTGTCCTTCAGACAAGGAGGTGACTGAAAATGTTGTTGTATTGTTTGATGCAAGAAAGCACTTTACAAAATAAAATGCATTATTACTCCCATACCATTATTACAGAGAATCAGACAAAATATGCTACCCTCTCAAAATACAACACTGCAAACAAGACAAACAAACAACTCTTTACCTGACTTGCTTTTCAAAGATGTGTAGAAATGTACACCTTTTGTGCTCTTGTAGGAAGCAATCACTCCCCTATTGCTGACTACAGATAATCTATAACTGGGCTAATAACTCACCAACTAGCAAAGGATATGAACAAAATGTACACATGTGGCTACAGGCAGCGCCTGCTTTGATCTCAAAACAAGCTCATCTACTCACAACCACTCATGATGTAAACACAGTTCAGTTCAAAGTAAATGGCACAGATCCATAAATGGCAATGGTCTATTTCAAATCAAATCAAACTTTATTTGTCACATGCGCCATATACAACAAGTGTAGACTTTACCGGGAAATGCTTGCTTACAAGCCCTTAACCAACAGTGCAGTTCAAGAAGAAGAAAATACTTACCAGGTAGACTAAAATAAAAAGTAACACAATAAGAATAACATAACGAGGCTATATACAGGGGGCGTGTCACGCCCTGACCTTAGTTATCTATGTTTTCTTTATTATTTTGGTTAGGTCAGGGTGTGACTAGGGTGGGTAGGCTGGTTTTGTATTGTCTAGGGTTTTTGTAAGTCTAGGGTATGTAGGTCTAGGTGATGTGTAGGTTTATGGTGGCCTGATATGGTGCCCAATCAGAGGCAGCTGTTTATCGTTGTCTCTGATTGGGGATCATATTTAGGTAGCCATTTTCCCTTTTGTGTTCGTGGGTTCTTGTCTATGTGTAGTTGCCTGTCAGCACTCATTTGTATAGCTTCACGTTTAGTTTGTTCAGTGTTCATTTGTTTTAAACCTCTCTGGGATAGGTGGGACGGTAGCGTCCCAGCTGGCCAAAAGCCAGTTAAAATGCAGAGTGCCAAATTCAAATAAATTACTATAAAAATCTAACTTTCATGAAATCACACACCAAATTAAAGCTTCACTTGTTGTGAATCCAGCCAACATGTCAGATTTCAAAAAGGCTTTTCGGCAAAAGCAAACGATGCTATTATCTGAGGATAGCACCCCAGTAAACAAAGAGAGAAAAGCATATTTCAACCCTGCAGGCGCGACACAAAACGCAGAAATAAAAATATAATTCATGCCTTACCTTTGACAAGCTTCTTTTGTGTGCACTCCAATATGTCCCATAAACATCACAAATGGTTCTTTTGTTCGATTAATTCCGTTGATATATATATCCAAAATGTCCATTTATTTGGCGCGTTTGATCCAGAAAAACATTGGTTCCAACTTGCACAACGTGACTACAAAATATCTCAAAAGTTACCTGTAAGCTTTGTCCAAACTTTTCAAACTACTTTTGTAATACAACTTTAGGTATTTTTTTTACGTAAATAATCGATAAAATTGAAGACGGGATGATCTGTGTTCAATACCGGAGGAAAACAATGTGTAGCATGCTTTCTGGTCACGTGCCTCTAACAAACAGTACACATCACTGAAGCCTCATTCTGAACATGGATACTTCTTCATTTCTCAAAGGAAAAACCTCAACCAATTTCTAAAGGCTGTTGACATCCAGTGGAAGCGATATGAACTGCAGGAAAGTCCCTTAGAAATCTGGATTCCCAATGAAAACTCATTACTCATTACTCATTACAGTGACCTAAAAAAAAAAAAATCTGAATGGTATGTCCTCTGGGTTTTTTCTGCCAAATAAGTTCTGTTTTAGTCACATACATGATTCAAACAGTTTTAGAAACTTCAGAGTGGTTTCTATCCAACACTAATAATAATATGCATATATTAGCATCTGGGACTGAGTAAGAGGGAGTTTACTCTGGGCCCGCTTTTTATCCAAATGTGAAAATGCTGCCTCCTATCCACAAGAGGTTTTAAATAAATAGAATGTACGCATACCATGCTGCGCCTTGGTCCAATTCATACGACGAACGTGACAGGGCACCAGTATCGAGTCAGTGTGCGGGGATACAGGCTGTACAGATTAGATACGGGCTAATCTGTACATGCAGGTGGGGGCAAAGTGACTATGCATAGGTAACAAACAAACAGCGAGTAGCAGCAGTGTACAAAAGGGAGTCACAAAAGGGTGTCAATGTAAATTGTCCGGTGGCGATTTTATGAATTGTTCAACAGTCTTATGGGGCTAGAATCTGTTGAGGAGCCTTTTGGTCCTAGTCTTGGTGCTCCGCTACCGCTTGCTGTGCGGTAGCAGAGAAAAGAGTCTACAACTTGGGTGACTGGAGTCTCTGACAATTTTACGGGCTTTCCTCTTACACCGCCTATTATATAGGTCCTGGATAGCAGGAAGCTTGGCCCCAGTGATGTACTGGGCCGCTCGCACTACTCTCTGTAGCGCCTTACAGTCAGATGTCGAGCAGTTGCCATACCAGGAGGTGATGCAACCGGTCAGGATGCTCTCGATGGTGCAGCTATAGAACCTTTTGAGGATCTGGGGACCCATGACAAATCTTTTCAGTCTCCTGAAGGGGAAAAGGTTTTGTTGTGCCCTCTTCACGACTGTCTTGGTATGTTTGGACCATGATAGTTAGTTCGTTGGTGATGTGGACACCAAGGAACTTGAAACTCTCGACCCGCTCCTCTACAGCCCTGTTGATGTTAATGGGGCCTGTCGGCCCTCCTTTTCCTGTAGTCCACGATCAGCTCCTTTGTCTTGCTCACATTGCGGGAGAGGTTCTTGTCCTGGCACCACACTGACAGTTCTCTGACCTCCTCCCTATAGGCCGTCTCATCGTTGTCGGTGATCAGGCATACCACTGTTGTGTCGTCAGTAAACTTAATGATGATGTTGGAGTCGTGTTTGGCCATGCAGACATGGGTGAACAGGGAATACAGGAGTCGAATAAGTACACACCCCCGAGGGGCCCCAGTGTTAAGGATCAGCATGGCAGACGTGTTGTTGCCTACTCTTACCACCTGGGGGCGGCCCGTCAGGAAGTCCAGGATCCAGTTGCAGAGGGAGGTGTTTAGTCCCAGAGTCCTTAGCTTAGTGATGAGCTTCATGGGCACTATGGTGTTGAACGCAGAGTTGTAGTCAATGAACAGCATTCTCACGTAGGTGTTCCTATTGTCCAGGTGAGAAAGGGCAGTGTGGAGTGATTGGCAAAGGAGAAATGCTCATTAACAAGGATATAAACAAATTTGTGCAAAAAAATATGAGAGAAATAATATCTTTCAGGGTCTTTCAGCATGACAATGATCCCAAACACACCGCCCGGGCAACGAAGGAGTGGCTTCGTAAGAAGCATTTCAAGGTCCTGGAGTGGCCTAGCCAGTCTCCAGATCTCAACCCCATAGAACATTTTTGGAGGGAGTTGAAAGTTCGTGTTGCCCAGCAACAGCCCCAAAACATCACTGCTCTAGAGGAGATCTGCATGGAGGAATGGGCCAAAATACCAGCAACAGTGTGAAAACCTTGTGAAGACTTACAGAAAACGTTTGACCTCTGTCATTGCCAAAAAAGGGTATATAAACAAAGTATTGAGAAACTTTTGTTATTGACCAAATACATATTTTCCACCATAATTTGCAAATAAATTCATAAAAAATCCTACAATGTGATTTTCTGGATTTTTTTTCTCATTTTGTCTGTCATAGTTGAAGTGTACCTATGATGAAAATTACAGGCCTCTCTCATCTTTTTAAGTGGGAGAACTTGCACAATTGGTGGCTGACTAAATACGTTTTTGCCCCACTGTATGGGTTGTATTTACAATGGTGGTTTGTTCCTTACTAGTTTCTTGTGGCATCAGGTCACAAATCTTGCTGCTGTGATGACACACTGCTATTTCACCCAATAGATATGGGAGTTTATCACAATTGGATTTGTTTTCACATTTTTGTGGATCTGTGTAATCTGAGGGAAATATGTATCTCTAGTATGGTCATACATTTGTTAGGAGGTTAGGAAGTGCAGCTCAGTTTCCACCTCATTTTGTGGGCAGTGTGCACATAGCCTGTATTCTCTTGAAAGCTGAGGCTGCCTACGGTGGTCTCTGTCAATAGCCAATAGCAAGGCTATGCTCACTGAGTCTGTACATAGTCAAAGCTTTCCTTCATTTTTGGTCAGTCACTGTAGTCATGCATTATGCCACTGTGTACTCTCTGTTTAGGGCCAAATAGCTTTCCAGTTTGCTCTGTTTTTTGGTTAATTCTATCCAATGTGTCAAGTAATTATCTTGTGTTGCTGTCTTGGGGCTCTGTGGGGTCTGTTTGTGTTTGTGAACAGAGCCCCAGAACCAGCTTGCTCTTCTCTAGGTTTATCTCTCTGTAGGTGATGGCTTTGTTATGGAAGGTTTGGGAAACGCTTCCTTTTAGGTGGTTGTAGAATTGAATGTCTCTTTTCTGGGTTTTGATAATTAGTGGGTATCAATTCTGCTCTGCATTCATTATTTGGTGTTTTTTACATTGTACAGTCGTGGCCAAAAGTTTTGAGATTGACACAATATTAATTTCCACAAAGTTTGCTGCTTCAGTGTCTTTAGACATTTTTGTCAGATGCTACTATGGAATACTGAAATACAATTACAAGCATTTCAAGTGTCAAAGGATTTTATTGACAATTACATGAAGTTGATGCAAAGAGTCAATATTTGAAGTGTTGACCCTTTATCAAGACCTCTGCAATCCGCCCTGGCATGCTGTCAAGTAACTTCTGGGCCACATACCGACTGTTGGCAGCCCATTCTTGCATAATCAATGCTTGGAGTTTGTCAGAATTTGTGGGTTTTTGTTTGTCCACCTGCCTCTTGAGGATTGACCACAAGTTCTCAATGGGATTAAGGTCTAGGGAGTTTCCTGGCCATGGACCCAAAATATCTATGTTTTGTTCCTCGAGTCACTTAGTTATCAATTTTGCCTTATGGCAAGGTGCCCCATCATGCTGGAAAAGGCATTGTTCGTCACCAAACTGTTCCTGGATGGTTGGGAGACGTTGCTCTCGGAGGATGTGTTGGTACCATTCTTTATTCATGGCTGTGTTCTTAGGCAAAATTGTGAGTGAGCCCACTACCTTGGCTGAGAAGCAACCCCACACATGAATGGTCTCAGGATGCTTTACTGTTGGCATGAAACAGGACTGATGGTAGCACTCACCTTGTCTTCTCCGGGCAAGCTTTTTTCCAGATGCCCCAAACAATCGGAAAGGGGATTCATCAGAGAAAATGACTTTACCCCAGTCTTCAGCAGTCCAATCCCTGTACCTTTTTCAGAATATCAGTCTGTCCCTGATGTTTTTCCTGGAGAGAAGTGCTGCCCTTCTTGACACCAGGCCATCCTCCAAAAGTCTTCGCCTCACTGTGCGTGCAGATGCACTCACACCTGCCTGCTGCCATTCCTGAGCAAGCTCTGTACTGGTGGTGCCCCGATCCCGCAGCTGAATCAACTTTAGGAGACGGTCCTGGCGCTTGCTGGACTTTCTTGGGCGCCCTGAAGTCTTCTTCACAACAATTGAACCGCTCTCCTTGAAGTTCTTGATGATCCGATAAATGGTTGATTTAGGTGCAATCTTACTAGCAGCAATATCCTTGCCTGTGAAGCCCTTTTTGTGCAAAGCAATGATGATGGCACATGTTTCCTTGCCGGTTAACCATGGTTGACAGAGGAAGAACAATGATTCCAAGCACCAGCCTCCTTTTGAAGCTTCCAGTCTGTTATTCGAACTCAATCAGCATGACATAGTGATCTCCAGCCTTGTCCTCGTCAACACTCACACCTGTGTTAACAAGAGAATCACTGACATGATGTCAGCTGGTCCTTTTGTGGCAGGGCTGAAAATGCAGTGGAAATGTTTTTGGGGGATTCAGTTCATTTCCATGGCAAAGAGTTTGAAATTAACTTTGAAATTAATTGCAATTCATCTGATCACTCTTCATAACATTCTGGAATATATGCAAATTTCCATCATACAAACTGAGTTAGGAGACTTGGTGGAAATTAATATTTGTGTCATTCTCATAACTTTTGGCCACGACTGTACACTGAGGATATTTTTGCAGAATTCTGCATGGAGTCTCAATTTGGTATTTGTCCCATTTTGTGAATTCTAAGTTTGTGAGCGGACCCCAGACCGCACAACCACAAAGTGCAATGGGTTCTTTAACTGATTCAAGTATTTTTAGTCAGATCTTAATTGGGATGTAAAATTTGATGTTCCTTTTGATGGCGTAGAAGGCACTTCTTGCCTTGTCTCTCTGATCGTTACCTGTGGCGCTGATGTTTAGGCCGAGGTTGGTATAGTTTTTTGTGTGCTCTAGGCCAACGATGTCTAGATGGAATTTGTGGTCCTGGCAACTGAACTTTTTTTGGAACACCATTATTTTTGTCTTTACTGTCTTTACTTTACAGGGCCCAGGTCTTCCAGAATCTGTGTAGAAGATCTGAGTGCTGCTGTAGGCATTCATTGTTCTCCCTTGGTTGGAGACAGAAGCAGCAGATTATCAGCAAACAGTAGACATTTGACTTCAGATTCTAGTAGGGTGAGGCCAAGTGCTGCAGATTGTTCTAGTGCCCTCACCAATTTGTTGATATATACAGTGCATTCGGAAAGTATTCAGACCCCTTCACTTTTTTCACATTTTGTTACGTTACAGTTTTATTCTAAAATGGATTAAATCGTTTTTCCCCCCTCATCAATCTACACACAATACCTCATAATGACAAAGCAAACAGGTATTTAGAATTTAGATTTTTTGGTACTTTTTACCCCCTTTTTCTCCCCAATTTTGTGATATACGTTTGGTAGTTAGTCTTGTCCCATCGCTGCAACTCCCATATGGACTCGGGAGATGCGAATGTTGAGAGCCATGCATCCATCCGAAACACAAACCTACCAAGCCGCACTGCTTCTTGACACACTGCTCGCTTAACCCGTACATCTGTCAACCGAAGTCAGCATGCATGCGCCCGGCACGCCACAAGGAGTCGCTAGAGTGCGATGGGACAAGGACATCCCGGCCTGCCAAACCCTCCCCTAACCCGGACGACGCTGTGCCAATTGTGCGCCGCCTCATGCGTCTCCCGGTTGTGGCGGGCTGCGACACAGCCCGGGATCAAACCTGTAGTGACGCCTCTACACTGCGATGAAGTGCTGTAGACCGCTGCGCCACTCGGGAGGAGGTTTTTAGAAATTATAGCACATTTCTTAAAAAAAAAAAATGGAAGTATCACATTAACATATTTATTCAATATTTTGTTATTGCACCTTTGGCAGCGATTACACACTCAAGTCTTCTTGGGTATAACGCTACAAGCTTAGCACACCTGTATTTGGGGAGTTTCTCCAATTCTTCTCTGCAGATCCTCTCAAGTTCTGTTAGGTTGGATGGGGAGTGTTGCTGCACAGCTATTTTCAGGCCTCTCCAGAGATGTTCGATTGGGTTCAAGTCTGGGCTCTGGCTGGGCCACTCAAGAACATTCAGAGAATTGTCCCGATGCCACCCCTGCATTGTCTTGGCTGTGTGCTTAGGGTCATTGTCCTGTTGGAAGGTGAACCTTCTGCCCAGTCTGAGGTCCTGAGCTCTTTGGAGCAGGTTTTAAATCAAGGATCTCTGTACTTTGCGACATTCATCTTGCCCTCAATCCTGACTAGTCTTCCTGTCCCTGATACTGAAAAACATCCCCATCACTTTGATGCTGTCACCACCATCCTTCACCGTAGGGATGGTGCCAGGTTTACTCCAGATGTGATGCTTGGCATTCAGGCCAAAGAGTTCAATCTTGGTTTCATCAGACCAGAGAATCTTGTTTCTTTGAGTCTTTGTGCCTTTTGGCAAACTCCAAGCGGGCTGTCATGTGCCTTTTACTGAGGAGTAGCTTCCATCTGGCCACTCTACCATAAAGGCCTGTGTGTTGGAGTGCTGCAGAGATGGTTGTCCTTCTGGAAGGTTCTCCCATCTGCAGAGAAAGTCTGGAACTCTGTCAGAGTGAACATCTTGTCACGTCCTGACCATAGTGCTTATGTGTTTTGCTTGTTTTAGTGTTGGTCAGGTCACGTGAACTGGGTGGGCATTCTATGTTGTGTGTCTAGTTTGTCTGTTTCTGTGTTCAGCCTAATATGGTTCTCAATCAGAGGCAGCTGTCAATCGTTGTCCCTGATTGAGAATCATATATTGTTTTGTGTTGGGGATTGTGGGTGGTTGTCTTCTGTCTGTGTTCTGCACCAGATAGGACTGTTTCGGTTTTCACATTTCTTGTTTTGTTGTTTGTAGTGTTCTAATATATTCTTTATTAAATCATGTTGAACACTAGCCGCGCTGCATTTTGGTCCTCTCCTTCACCCCAGGAAGAAAGCCGTTACACATCGGGTTTTTGGGCACCTTCCTGACCATGGCCCTTCTCCCAGGAAGTGTCTTGGTGGTTCCAAAACTATTTCCATTTAAGAATGATGGAGGCCACTGTGTTTTTTGGGACCTTCAATGCTGCAGACATTTGTTGGTATCCTTCCCCAGATCTGTGCCTCGACACAATCCTGTCTCGGAGCTCTACGGACAATTCCTTCTACTTCATGGCTTGGTTTTTGCCAAGCACTGTCAACTGTGTGATCTTAAATAGACAGGTGTGTGCCTTTCCAAAAAATGTCCAATCAATCAAATTTACCACAGGTGGACTCCATTCAAGTTGTAGAAACATCTCAAGGATGATCAATGGAAACAGGATGCATTTGAGACCAATTTTGATTCTGATAGCAAAGGGTCTGAATAGTTAAGTAAATAAGGTATTTCTGTTTTTAAATTATTCATAAATTAGCAACATTTTCTAAAAACCTGTTTTCACTTTGTCATTATGGGGTATTGTGTGTAGATTGATGAGGTTAATTTTTTAAAATCCAATTTAGAATAAGGCTGTAACATAACAAAATGTGGAAAAAGTCAAGGGATCTGAATACTTTCTGAAGGCACTGTACATAACACATAATGGATATGCAGGAGTTAATTGTATTTAATACTTTTATTGTTCAACAGCTGCAGAATCCAGCATATAACTTATGATGCCTACCACAATGTGAGGAATGTAACATTCCTTTGATTGATTCTTACTGGAAACCCCATTGGAAACAATGCCCTAAACTCACTGCATCTCCTTCAAAAGCTTGTTCTTGTCAATACTGGTCTTCTCTCTATTGAGGACCTGCATACAAACCATTTAACCAAGCTGCAGGAGTTGAATGTCGGGATTAACAATCTCCTCTCCATGTCTATCCCATCCTAAGTCATCAACTTCACAGACTTTAGGATACTGGACCTGCAGGCTAATAACATATCCGTTATACAAGTCCGTCACATAGCTGTCTTAAGGCAAATTAGGAACAACATCACAATTCTACTCAACAGAAATCCTGTATTACATATAGAGCCAGGAGCATTTCAGAACATTAACCTACACGAGCTGCATCTACGAGATGCATTTCCTTCAGGTAATGTGAGCACAGCTGGCCTCAAAGCACTTGCTGGTCTCTCTGTGGGGAAGCTGGTCATTGGCGACTACAGGGATTCTCATGTTATTGGAATTCATTCTTTGTATGGGCTCTGCTTGATAAACTGAGGAAATATACTACTATCGATAAGAGAGGACAATTGGATCCAACCCAGTATTTCGCTGCATGACAAACGCTACAAAAATCACCCATTCGTGAATGATGTTAAATTCAGACGAATCAAAGAGCTTGTTCTTACACAGCAAATCTAGTCTGCAGCTTTCCCATACAAAATCCTTAGAGAGACTGACAATAAAAGAAAACTCATACCCTATACTCTTTAATGATGCGTTTGAAGACATGCCTCTCCTCCAATATGTGGATCTGAGCAACAACCAAATCGTCATGGAAGGCTACTGCAAACGGAGTTCCGGGGACTTCCACGCCTACGCCACCTCAATATGAGCACCAGCACCAACATCCAGATAGAAACAATGGAATTCCAGGGATTGGAGAGTCTTGAGGTGTTGGATTTCCATCACACAAAGCTGACTGGTTTGGAATTTGGAACCATGAAATACCTCTCATGTCTTCAGTACCTGGATATCTCCAATACAAGCACCATCTTCTCAAACCCCATGTCCTTACTGGGACTTTACAACCTTAAAGTCCTCAAAATATCTGGCAATAGTTTCCATGGGGATTTGTAAGACGTGCGTGACTGGCTGCGGGGAAGTCAGGCGCAGGAGAGCAGAACTGGGTAATAACCGGAGCAGTTTAATATGCAAAACCAACGGCAGCCAGAAAAAAATAACCCGTCGCGAACCAGTCAGAGTGCACAAGCACTTTACAACAAACAATTTCACACACAGATATGGGGGGAACAGAGGGTTAAATACACGACAAGTAATGAGGGAATGTAAACCAGATGTGGGAAAACAAGACAAAACAAATGGAAAAAGAAAGGTGGATCGGCGATGGCTAGAAGACCGGTGACGTCGACCGCCGAATGCCGCCCGAACAAGGAGAGGAACCGACTTCAGTGGAAGTTGTGACAGTACCCCCCCTTGACGAGCGGCTCCAGCAGCGCACCGACACCGGCATCGGGAACGACCCGGACGGCGAGGTGCAGGGCGATCCGGACGGAGACGGTGGAACTATGTAGACAGCTACGAAAATACAGAGGAAACTCTTTCGGTAGATAGTGTGGTCTACAGCTTATCACGAGATATTCTACCTCATGCGAGCAAAACTTTGAGAAATGCATAGGCCCCCACCCCGTGTCTTACCAGAGGCTGCTTTGTCTTGCCGATAAAGTGTATAACCCGCCAGCTGTATGTTCTTAATGTCATCGTTCATCCACGACTCGGTGAAACATAAGATATTACAGTTTTTAATTTTACATTTACATTTAAGTCATTTAGCAGACGCTCTTATCCAGAGCGACTTACAAATTGGTGCATTCACCTTATGACATCCACGTTGGTTAATGTCACGTTGGTAGGATATGCGTGCTTTCAGTTCGTCCCATTTATTTATTTATATTTATTTTCCAGCGATTGAACGTTAGCTAGCAGAATGGAAGGCAAGGGCAAATTAGTCACATCCCAGTTCTGATGTCCAGAAGCTCTTTTCGGTCATAAGAGACGGTATCAGCAACATTATGTACAAAACAAGTTACGAACAACGTAAGAAAAATAATAATAATAATATGATTGGTTTAGAGCCGATAAGACGGCAGCCCTACCCTCCGGTGCCATCATCATGCATGTGCGTTACTGCTGCGTTTTGCTGAGGGGCTACAAGATCTCCCACCAGCAGGATTGCCTTTACGATGTCTTTGTGATCTACTCCAGCAAGGAAGAGGCCTGGGTGATGGAGGAACTGGTGGAGAACCTTGAGAAAGGAGGCCCTCCCATTCAGCTGTGCCTCCATGAGCGGGACTTTGAAGTGGGCAAGTCCACCTCCTCCAACATCACAGACAAGGGCATCACTGGCAAGGTAATCTCTGTGGTTTTGCTCCACTTCATTGACAGTGCGTGGTGTCGCTTTGAGTTTGAAGTGGCTCAGTCCTGGTTTGTGCTAGAGGGAAAACCCAACATCATTATACTGGAGGACGTGGAGGAGGAGAGGACCAAAAGTGTTTGTGCTCCACAAATACCTGAAGAAGAACACTTACCCGAAATGGAGGGACATCTCAAAAACACAACCATAAACTGGTTCCTGTTGATGAGCTGACATTATTCTCAGAATTAGCATCTCTGTTGTCAGCTTTTTAGCATAACTATACGGCATTTAGGCATTCAAGTGGTTTTAATGAATGTAATAGTAGCCTTGAGTCATCTGAGAACTAAGTGGTAGAATATACATGTGAAATGCTGTGGAAACAAATACTGCATTGGTTTAAAAATAAATCTAGAAAAAAATCTAGAAAATAGATGGTGTTATAAAAACAGAAACTGAAGAAATTATACCCAAGCACATTCGACAAATTCATAAGATAATGTCACCTTAAAAATTGAAGTTTTCAGTTTCAGGCTGTTTGTACAGTTTAACATGTTTAGAGGAGTTTCCACCAACAGTTTGAGATGTATTTCCCAAGGGCATTTTTGTTGGCATTTGGGATGTCTGTGGGGTTTACCCAAAGCGGATGTTTGTGTATGGGTGGCTGTGTCCGAAGACCCACACATGCATTCTAAATAGCAGGCAATTTGGGCATGCAAAAAAATAGTCTAGCCGGGATACAGCTTTTCTCAAAATTGACTTTTCGTAGCAGGGTTAGAAGAACTCACGCAGTGGATTTTGAGAATGAACATAGCAGGTTAAGATAATTAGGTTAAGGCTAAAAGGGTTAGGGTTAGCTAAAACGCACAAAAAAACAACAGCTTTCAGTGTCAAATTTGACAAAAGCTGTATTCCATCTAGACATGACCTTGTTTGACATTAGCTGATAATCAGCTGAGGGGACAAGCTGTACCAAAATGAACGAATGGTGGGCCGTGAATCAATGTAGGCTAATTGAGCATTAGATTATGCATTTTCATTAGCATGAGACTGTTATGCTGATATTTGTTGCATTCGTTTTTACTGAACATTATGTTCTAAATAGTAATAGAAGTACGACGAGTGCACAGTAGGTAAGTAGCAAGGCATATTTAGGACGCAAACAATGTCTTTTGTTATCACGTTACACAGTCATGTCCTTTTGATTTAGGCACAAACTGTCACGCTTCTACTAAAGTTGAACCCAGAAGCAGACCAGGACAAGGAGAGTAAGACAAAGGTGAGTATTTATTTACAAGTTTGAATGTAGTGATAGAAAAATCCAAGTGACGGAGCGGGCAGCGGAGGTGAGTTAATGGGATTGAATAGGCAAATCCAATGAAGTAACTGAAGTCTCCGACGACCAGGTAGGGATGAGATGAGTGTTCCGGGTGAATGACTGTAGACAGAAAAAACAGAGGTGAGGTCAATACAAGCAAGACGAACAAAACAAACTCTATCAAACTGGAGGCTGATACACTGGCACAACAGACTGTTCATGGCTAACGATCAGGCAGGGAATGAATGTCAGGTCAGAGCTTATGAAGTGGAGGGATGATGATCAGGACCAGGTGTGCAGATAGCTGATGGGATACAGGTGCAGGTACTCAGAGATACAGGGTGCGTTCCAGAACACCGGAAAAAACACTCCAGGACAGAACACAGGCAAAAACAAACTCAGGAAGCGGGATTCGTGACACAAACACTCGGACAGCAGTGAACAGATGAACAATTTCAGAATAAAGGGATGTTTTGATCTCAAATTGTGTTTGCAAGAATGAAAGCATGCATCTGAATACAAGTTGAACACGAAACTTCACTCTTATAAAAACAGGTGCAATCTAGAACCTAAAAGGGTTCTTTGGCTGTCCCTATAGGAGAACCCGTTGAAGAACCCTTTTTGGTTCCAGGTTCAACCCTATTGGTTCCAGGTAGAACTATTTTGGGTTCCATGTAGAACTCTTTCCACAGAGGGTTCTACGTGAAACCCAAAAGGGTTCTACCTGGAATCAAAATGGGTTATCCTATGGGGACAGCCGAAGAACCCTTTTTCTAAGAGAGTAGATCAGTTTCCTATCATTTGTAAATTGTAATTGGGCAATGAATAATTGCCAGATTATCTCAGTATATGGAACTTGGGCTTCTTAATTTGCAAACAGTCAAAGGAAGTTATTTCTAGGTGTTTATAAAAGTAAGCTGGCCAACTTCTTGATCCTGCTTTGTAAAATACCACCTTGCTTTAGTGTCTATCTTGTGGTTGAATCTGGTGTAAATTCCTCAGTGCTCATCTGTCTTTTTGTCAAAGACAGAACCTTTGCAGTGTGGTGTAGTGTAGTGCCAAACCTCCCTAGTCTTTAAACGTCCTAACAGGAGGACTGGTTTAACCCAGAGACCAGACTTCATTAGATGTTCTCTTGAACACATACACTCCAGTCACACAGTTTCACTGAAACCAACCGTCAACATCTCTGTCTGTAGATCTCACTTTTACCAATGGATCCCATCTCATACACACGTGAACATTCTTCACCTGCTGACCTCACCTAATTTACCAGTGGATCTTACCTCATTTACCTGTGGAAACTCAACTTTATATTTTTACATGTGGGTCTCACTTTTACCTGTTAACTTCATCTTTAGACCTCACTTTTAACCTCTGACACCACCTTTAAATTAGCACCATCTCATCTACCTGAGGACCTCACCTTTAGTCCTACCTGTGGCTCTGACTACTACTTGTCCCAGGAGAGATGTCGCATAATGCCAGCACCTTGGATCTGGACGTTACCACCAAGTACAGTATGTTGGAAGGGAAGGCCCAATGGCGCTCCACTACCCTGCGTTCCCAGGCTCAGCCCAAAGCCTCCAAGCCAGGCGATGCTCTGCAGTGGTGGAAAAGGTACCCAATTGTCATACTTGAGTAAAAGTAAAAATACCTTAATAGAAAATGAATCAAGTAAAAGTGAAAGTCACTCTGTTAAATACTACTTGAGTAAAAGTCTAAAAGTATTTGGTTTTAAATATACTTAAGTATCAAAAGTAAAATAATAAATAATTAAATATTTTTATAACAGATAGCCAGGCGCAAACTCCAACACTCATACATCATTTACAAATGCCAGATCATAGGCAGTAGGGATGACCATGGATGTTCTCTTGATAAGTGCATGAATTGGACCATTGTCCTGTCCTGCTAAGCATTCAAAATGTAACGAGTACCTTTGGGTGTCAGGATAAATGTATGGGGCAAAAAGTACATTATTTCCTTAAGGAATGTAGTGAAGTAAAAGTTGTAAAAATTGTAAAGTAGTACTTTAAAGTATTTTTACTTAAGTACTTTACACCGCTGACATTCTGTGTGACTTCTGCACCATGCAGAAACAGAAGGTTTGAAATTGTTTAATCTTAACATTGTTTGGTTAATTTTTGGGGGTTCTATATTGTAAAGTGTTTTGGGGTCCTGGAAGAGTATTATATAAAACCTGTGTTTTCTTTCTCTTCTGAAGGCTGTGAAGTCCTGTCTGCTGTGCCAGGTCTCCTACTGTGAGACATACGTCAGGCCTCCTACTGTGAGGCATACGTCAGGCCCCCACTGTGAGACATGTGCCTGGCCTCCCACTGTGAGACATGTGCCTGGCCTCCCACTGTGAGACATGTGCCTGGCCTCCCACTGTGAGACATACGTCAGGCCTCCTACTGTGAGGCATACGTCAGGCCCCCACTGTAAGACATGTGCCTGGCCTCCCACTGTGAGACATGTGCCTGGCCTCCCACTGTGAGACATGTGCCTGGCCTCCCACTGTGAGACATGTGCCTGGCCTCCCACTGTGAGACATGTGCCTGGCCTCCCACTGTGAGACATGTGCCTGGCCTCCCACTGTGAGACATGAGCCTGGCCTCCCACTGTGAGACATGAGCCTGGCCTCCCACTGTGAGACATGTGCCTGGCCTCCCACTGTGAGACATGTGCCTGGCCTCCCACTGTGAGACATGTGCCTGGCCTCCCACTGTGAGACATGTGCCTGGCCTCCCACTGTGAGACATGTGCCTGGCCTCCCACTGTGAGACATGAGCCTGGCCTCCCACTGTGAGACATGAGCCTGGCCTCCCACTGGCCTCCCACACATTTACATCATTTAGCAGATGCTCTTATCCAGAGCAACTTACATGAACAGTTAGGGTTAAGTGCTTTGCTCAAGGGCACATTGACAGATGAGGGAGAAGATATGTGCCCAGCACGAAAAGCTGCTGGAGGTGTTCTGCCCCACCGACTAGACCTCACAAGCACCACAACACTGTGCTGGCTGGCACCGAGAGGATTGAGAAACAACTAAATTAGTTTTGGTAACACCGTGTTCTAGTCTACCTGTATAAAAGGCTAGACAGATATTCTAGCACCGGGGCGTCCTCCGTTGGAACAGCTGTCTGAAGCTAGCCTTTTATACACTCCCTAATTATCCTTTCATATAGCCTTTATAACAGCTACATAAGACATTATGACATCCATCATAGGTCTGGTTCATATGTTGATGTTCCTAAAACATTGTGTAAACGTTGTCCCCTACGGAAACAGCTGGGGTCCACCCTAGTGAAGTCTCAGCAGAGGATTGATCAGTGAGTGAAGAAGTGGACAGACCTTTGCCAGGCTGTGGAGTCAGTCAAGGTGGGTTCTTAAAAATCCAAGACAAAAAAAAGACGAGACTTCCAGAAATATGAGTCGTTTTAACCCGTTTTCTATTCAAATAACAGTGTCCATTTACATTTGTGCCCTGTCTCCTGTAACAGCAAACACTCATGTTCATTTGGAGGAAATAATGCTCCCATTGGCAGGATGGGTGAAACTGGCATTGAAACCAGTGTGTCAGATATATTCTGTGTATCTGCAGAACAGGTTAGGTGAATACCATCTAATAGTTCAATCGAGCACAGGCTTAACTGAATGAACAACAAAGACGGAATGCAATATGACATTTTATTAAACCGTTTTGGGAATGACCTAGTCTGATGATGCCCAGATGTGATGGCAGGTAGCCCTGCTGGCATCAGGGCTGCTGGCATCAAAACCCCACATTGTTGGTCTCATTCAGTAGTTTTTACCTGATAAAGTAGAATCCTGTAGTAGAATTATTTTAAAAGTATCATTCATATTCCTAAAACATACATTGAGAATGATAACGTTACTGTTGCTGCTTCCTGTTGTCGTGGCTTTTTGCTTTATGGCCGAGTGTCAAAAGACTGGTTTTAGATGCCCAAATTCATGATCAATATGCTGAAATAAATTACGATATTTTGAAGACCAATAAATAAAAGATACTCCCTACACACACGTCACACTTATGTTCAGATTATTTGTATTTTGCTAAATTAGTACCTTCTAAACTGGACATGCACCAATATTTACAAAGCGGTCACTGTTCTACTGTAATCAATAGAATCACAATTGAATCACTCACATCAATATTGTATTGAAATCAATGGAAGTGGGACAATAAACGTGGCGACATGTACCGTTTGCGCTCTTCTAACAGACAACAAACCTACATGTCTGTCGATATATGATCACCTGTCGTTGCCATTTATCAATTTATATATCTGTGAGAAAATGATTTCGGTAGATGGCCAATACGGAAAAGGAAACAAAACACCGTTTGACTGGATAATTTAAACGAATCACCACCTCACATCGATTTGTAACTAGCCACAGGGGTTGGTTTTCATTTTAATTATAGTTTAACCCTCAAATCCATGAATTCATGTGAGTCCAGATGCTTTGATGGGCGGAGCGGCCGAATTTATTCAACCCACGGTGTTTTCAACATGATAGTTACGTTCTTCAGTCCCACTAACGACTGGCGCGTATGACAAAAACACTTGTACTAAACGAAAGATTATGATCTGTTTTAAACAATAGATTTTGGGAGATCGGGATGACTATTGTAAGAAATTGTATTAGATATTGGTAACTTGTTTTAACAACTTCTCAACATTACCTATAAGTTGACACAACATACACACCCCCTCTTTCTCTTGGACATATGCTGGACACATAGGACATATACACGGCACCCACAATTCCCCTCCCCCATGACAATCACACAGACACACCCAACCCATGGTTGGACCTCAGGACAAAGAACTCTCAGGAACCAATGGAACGTGGACACCAGGCCTGATCAGGACTACCCAAGACCCAGATCGACCAATCGGAAGGCCGGACTCGCAGATCTACCTACTTTGCTTGTTGTCTATATAGTACTGAACAATTCTGGAAACTCCCTCTTTTCCGGACGATTCACTAGGAGTCAAACTGAAAGAGCCTTGCTGCAAGATTTTACTAAGATATCTTTACATGTAATTAAACGGCCTTATTATAAAATTATCCACCTCGTCCTATTGTCTCCTCTTGTTCTCCTGTCAACAGTAAACGTTTTATTAACACTATAAGCGTTAATGCTAAAATCACCAATCGGAGGTAAAAACGATGTGTATTTCCTGTAATTCACGTGTGGTGAAAACGTTAATCTGTGTAATGTAGTAACACGTTCTGTCCACGATAGGGAAATTACCGTAATATAACGTAGTAATTCAATATTTTCTATATGATAATAAATGTAACACACACATTTTCACAACAATGACATATATTTCTTCAGGTTTGTGGCTTCGATTCCCATAGAAAAAAAGTATGAAGACGTATGCACTCACTACTGTAAATTGCGCTGGTTTAAAGCGTCTGCTAAAAATCTAACATGTAGATCGTCCATTGGATCTGTGCAGCAGGCAAAAAATGTTACTTCCCTATGTAGAGGGTAAATAGGTGAATGACATTCTGCATATGGCTAATAAAAGGAGAATATGATGATATTGTAACGACCCTGGGTTTATAACCGCGGAAATCGACTGCCGCACGAGCATGCTTTTGCGGCAGTCGATAGCGCGCCGGACCTCGTGCTCGAAGGTCGAGGGTTCGAGACCTGCTCCCTGCTGTTTCATCACAATACGTTTGTATTCATTCCCACTATTTCCGTAGAATAGGAATCAAAGTAAATTATGTTATGCTTACTGGATGAAGTAATGTAAACTACTACTAGATAATCTGCCTCTTTAGCTAATCCGGTTTGGTACCTGGATGGGAGACCAGATGCTGCTGGAAGTGGTGTTGGAGGGACAGTAGGAGGAAAAAATATCCCAATGCTCCATTGGGGACATTGCCCTGTGTAGGGTGCCGTCTTTCGGATGGGACGTTAAACAGGGGGACTGAATCTCTGTGGTCACTAAAGATCCCATGGCACTTATCGTAAGAGTAGGAGTATTAACCCTGGTGTCCTGGTTAAATTCCCAATCTGACCCTCATGGCCACCTGATCCTCCACAGCTTTCAATTGGCTCATTCATCCCCCCTCTTCTCCCCTGTAACTATTCCCCAGGTCGTTGCTGTAAATGAGAATGTGTTCTCAGTCAAGTTACCTGGTAAAATAAAAAAAATATGAACACATGAAGGTGTTGCTACTCCCAGTGGTGGAAAAACACAGAACATTTATGATTAAACAAACATTGACAACTAATCATGTGTCAAAATAAGAGAACTGGAACTTGTATTACAGTCATTATTCCTATAGGCAACTAAAAGGAAGCAACAGCATAATTACACTGCATATTACACTGGTAGTTCCTCTGATGTAGGGCCTTGTTTGGTCTATCTGGTTGAAACCTCCTGGCGTAAAGGTTAAGTGTTGGATTGACAGTCTCAGGGTCCTGTGTTCATGTCCTGTTCGGGGCTACTTCCCCCTGAATATGCAACGACCCTCCCACTCTGTTTGCCAAATTCTTTCTCTCTGCTCTTGTTTTCCTGGGCTCTGTTGCGTGCATAGATGGTGATAATGAAGGGTGTTGAATGGTGCCAAAGCAAACAAACAAGCCACAAAATGCCACAGACAAAATCCAACAGTGTGTCTGCGTGGAGTCTCCTCAATATATGGGGGAACGGTGTATTTATCCCCAGGACACACCTGGGCTCGGGTGTGTCCCGGGGATAAATACACCTTTCCCCCATTCATCGAGGAGACTCTCCACACAGACACACTTGAATTTTGGCTGTGGCATTTTGTGGCTTGTTTGTTTGGCACCTATATGTGACGGGCTGACCTTGACCAAACTACTCTGAGTGCTCAGGTGTGATGAGGTCACATGCCAGACTAGGAAAGGACAGGGGTTTCAGATAATATTTTTCAAAGCACTCATACTGCTTTATGATATATGGTGGTTGGATTGGTGGATGGTCAGACTCGTATTCAATTAACGCAACTAATTCAATTCTCTTCAATCCCAGCCCCTGTGTGAGGAGGGTTTGTCAAGGAGTCACTGCTACTGGGAGGTAGACTGGAGGGGAACAGATACAGACATCACCATCACCTACCAAAGCATCAACCGCAAGGGCAACAGCATGCAGCCTGGGGTGGAATGACAAGTCTTGGAGCCTGTACTGCTCTGAGGACAAATACTCCTTTGTGCACAAGAACCAAAGCACAGATATAGCCAAGCCCAGGATGTCAAGGGGAGGAGTGTATGTGGACCAGAAAAATGGGTCTCTGGCATTTTACAGTGTATCTGATCGCTTGAACTCCCTCACAAAGTACAGACCACTTTCATAGAGCATCTCTACCCTGCCTTCAGTCAGTGGTGTAAATATAATTGAAAGTACTACTTAAGTCGTTTTTGGGGGTATCTGTACTTTACTATTTATATTTTGGACAACTTTTACTTCACTACATTCCTAAATAAATAATGTACTTTTTACTCCATACATTTTCCCTGACACGCAAAAGTACTTGTTACATTTTGAATGCTTAGGACAGGAAAATGGTCAAATTCACACACGTATCAAAAGAATATCCCTGGTCATCCCTACTGCCTCAGATCTGGCATTTGTAAATTATGTCTGAGTGTTGGATACATAAGTATATTTTAGCAATTACATTTACTTTTGATACTTAACTTTATTTAAAACCAAATACTTTGCTTTTTCTCAAGTAGTATTTTACTGAGTAACTTTCACTTTTACTTGAGTCATTTTCTATTATGGTATCTTTACGTGGATACTTTTTCCACCTCTGCCTTCAGTGTGTGGGGCTTTAGTGGGAACAGCTGAAGGGAGGTGTTGAACCAGTGATCCTACGGTTTCAGAGAAATCTCACTAAATCTGTGCCATAAAGGTCCAAACTTCTTGTAGTTGTATGCTTACATACAGGGAGGTTAAACAAGCATATTGTATGAATTTTAAAATTATTGATGCTCATTATTATTTATTGCCTTACCTCCTTACGCCATTTGCACACACTGTAAATATACATTTTCTATTGTGTTATTGACTGCACGTTTGTTTATTCCATGTGTAACTCTGTTGTTTGTGTTGCACTGCTTTGCTTTATCTTGGCCAGGTGACAGTTGTTAATGAGAACTTGTTATCAACTGGCCTACCTGGTTAAATAAAGGTGAAATAAAAAAATAATAAAGTGTGGATATTTGGTTAATGCTGTCACTACAATATATGAATTACATTGTAATAATTACAGAGAGATATAATGTTGTTTTATTATGAAAAAACATGTTTTTGATTAGAGGAAAATACTAATAAAATGTTGCGAAAGCTTTGAGATGAGTGATGGGTCGGAATGTACTCTGACAGTTTTGTGACACAATTACAAATTAGTGTTGCAATGGAGTTGCAATGACAATGTTCTCTAACTGTCCGTTCTTGTAAATGTATCACAAATAAAATGAAATAGCTTTTGAATCTAAGAAAGAACTGTATTGACGTTATACTAAAAACACACTTAAATGCAAGGTTCAATTTACAGCCAAGCACCAGTTTTTCATTAATAATTTAGGAGGTTTCGAAGCACTAGGTGGCAGTATAAATACATTCAATCTTGCCCTGCTGACACCAATGCATTTACATTGCGTTGGAGTCATCGGATCTTCATTTTGATTAACTGAAGGGAATTGATCGTTTTGGAAACCTTGAATGGAAGTATATCAAACACAAGTGATGATGAGTTCGATATCACTCAAAGCATGCACGGACCAACTGTCAAGTGTCTTCACTGACATTTTCAACCTCTCCCTGGCCGAGTCTGTAATACCTACATGTTTCAAGCAGACCACCATAGTCCCTGTGCCCAAGGAAGCGAAGGTAACCTGCCTAAATGATTACCGCCCCGTGGCACTCTCGTCGGTAGCCATGAAGTGCTTTGAAAGGCTGGTCATGGCTCATGTCAACAGCATCCTCCCGGACACCCTAGACCCACTCCAATTTGCATACCGCCCCAACAGATGACACAATCTCAATCGCACTCCACACCGCCCTTTCTCACCTGGACAAAAGGAACACCTATGTAAGAATGCTGTTCATCGACTTCAGCTCAGCGTTCAACACCATAGTGCCCACGAAGCTCATCACTAAGCTAAGGACTCTGGGACTAAACACCTCCCTCTGCAACTGGATCCTGTACTTCCTGACGAGCCAACCCCAGGTGGTAAGAGTAGGCAACAATACGTCAGGACAAGAACCTCTCCCTCAATGTGAGCAAGACAAAGGAGCTGATCGTGGACTACAGGAAAAGGCGGGCTGAACAGGCCCCCATTAACATCAACGGGGCTGTAGTGGAGCGGGTCGAGAGTTTCAAGTTCCTTGGTGTCCACATCACCAACGAACTATCATGGTCAAAACATACCAAGACAGTCATGAAGAGGGCACGACAAAGCCTTTTCGCCCTCAGGAGATTGAAAATATTTGTCATGGGTCCCCAGATCCTCAAAAGGTTCTACAGCTGCACCATCAAGAGCATCCTGACCGGTTGCATCACCGCCTGGTATGGCAACTGCTCGACATCTGACCGTAAGGCGAGGGTAGTGCGAACGGCCCAGTACATCACTGGGGCCAAGCTTCCTGTCATCCAGGACCTCTATACCAGGTGGTGTCAGAGGAAAGCCCGTAGAATTGTCAGACTCCAGTCACCCAAGTTATAGACTGTTTTCTTTTCTACCGCACAGCAAGCGGTACCGGAACGCCAAGTCTAGGACCAAAAGGCTCCTCAACAGCTTCTACCCCAAAGCCATTAGACTGCTGAACAATTCATAAAATCGCCACCAGACAATTTACATTATTGATCCCCCCTTGTACACTGCTGCTAGTCACTCATAGTCACTTCGCCCCCACCTACATGTACAGATTACCCAAACTAGCCTGTACACTGACTCGGTACCAGTGCCCCTTGTATATAGCCTCATTATTGTTATTCCTTGTTACTTTTTCATATTACTTTCTACTTTAGCCTACTTGGTAAATATTTTATTCTTCTTGAACTGCACTGTTGGTTAAGGGCTTGTAAGTAAGCATTTCACTGTAATGTTTACACTTGTTGTATTTAGCTCATGTGACAAATAAAGTTTGATTGATTCCGTTCCAGCCATTACTATGAACCTGCCCTCCCCAATGAAGGTGCCACCAACCTCGTGGTTTGAAATAGTCATGAAGATGGATGAATGAGTGCTGAAATTGTTTCTGTATGGATTTTGATATAATGTATATGACGCAATCGTGTACCTTCTAAGCTATGTTTATTTCATGCCACCTATTTTGTTTGACAATAAGTTCTACTTTCCAGGCAGACTATTGAGATGCACCATGGTGTCAAAAATATACCACAAGACATGCGTGCCGAAAACGAATATTGGGATGTAGGCCTTGTTAATACACTGAGTAACAGACTGTTGTCAACAGTGTGACCTAAATTCACAGAATAATGAGGATAACCATTTTTCTTAAAACAGGAACAAACAAACAAACAAAGCATTAGTCAAACAAACAAATCAGAGCTAAACTGCAGGCTCGAACATCGATGCATGTGGGGGGGCGAGAAATCTAATAGGTTCGCTTGATTTAGTTCACCCGACCGTCGGTGAGCGGAGTTCGTCATTTGTGTCCATTGGATATTCAGTCGTTTTCTGCACCACTTGTCCAACCGGGCGAGATAAATTGAACGTACCCAGTCTCCCCCGATGGGGGAGGAGTTGCGCTCAACAGCTGGCAAGCCTGCTTTGATGATTTTTGACAAAGCTACCTCCCCACGGAGATACACGAAACACCGTCGGTTCCCTCAGAAAAGACACACACTAATTGTCCAATTCAAAGAAGAAAAACGAACAAGGGGGACTTCACTGTCAAAATATTCAAAACGAATGTATACTGACCCGTTGGTATTTTTCGTGAGAAACACAGGAGAGATTTGGCTCGTTTAAAGATGCCTTTTTGACAGAGCTGTTGCAGCTATAGGCGCTCGAGACGAGTGAGGTGAAACGAAAGTTGGGAGCAAAAAACGAATCTTTCCAAAAGGGAAACGGTAAGATGCTGAGAATCTATCTTATCTGTATTTCCTGTAACAATTGGCTAGAGTTGATAGGCAATTTAGCATCAAACCGCTAACTGAATAATTAATATATTGCTGCGAAAGTGTCGAAAAAGTAATCTTGTGTGTTTACACTGTAAACCAGTTGACTATAGTCACCCATACCTAACTCATCTGTCCAGATTTCATAATAGCCAATAGTGACAACACGGTGATGTTGAGTAGCCTATCTTCTTCCTCTTTCCAGACTGGACACGTCGCCTCTCCACTCACTCCCTTTCCTCGCCTTCAAGTCACAAACACGTCGGCTGAGATGCGGCTGCCAGTTACCTGGAGTTAAATGCTAGTCCATGAGAGGAGAGTGCGAGTTTGGCCAAGGACGAGGAGAAAGAAGAAGAGGGCTATTTCCTGAAACAGAGGGACCGAGGGACAGAGCAGGGAGAGGACATGTCTCTTTGGGTCATACTACCTGTTAGTCTGCCTTCCTTGACCATCACTGGAATATGGGTTGTGTGAGTGTTTCTGCTTTTTGTTGATCTTTTAAGCCAACTCAAAATAGTCCATTGTTGTTTGGTCCTTTGGCCAAAGGCACAACATGTCTGGCACAGAATCTCAAACAGTCAGTGGCCAACTGTCATACAACATCAAAATACCATGATAAAGCAATCCACAACCATAGTTTTATATAGATTTTTTTTATACCTGACATTTCATGGCAGGATTGGACAGTATCAAGTCATGCAAACCAACTGTGCCAACCACCACCACCGCTCTGGTCATAGAACCTGGCTGCATAGCTGCTGTGCATTCCAGGGCTCCATGGTCATATGAGTAGATTAGTTCTCTCCCCAGGCCCGCATGTGGCCTTAGATCACTACTGTCTATTATAGCTTGGGCTGTGATTCATCTCTCTCTCTCAAAATAGCAGGTTCAGGTAGACTGTAGGCCTATTGCTACAGGCCTCCCTATTCAATCCTTTATTAGGTCTAGGTCTATGTGAAGTCACTTGGGGTTGAGTCCTTAGATGAGTGTCCAGGGGTGACATTTGTCCTGCTCGAGTAGGGCTTGGAGGGAATGAAGTTTCAAGTTGTCACTTCACAGGTACAGTGAAATGCCTTTCTTGCAAGCTCTTTCCTGTAATCAATATCAGTAGTACTATAAAGTAGAACAAAAACATATGAGAAATATAAATAAAAACACAAGAAAAGTAAGCTATATACAGGGTCTGCTCCAGAGTCGGCAGCTATATACAGGGTCTGCTCCAGAGTCGGCAGCTATATACAGGTTCTGCTCCAGAGTCGGCAGCTATATACAGGTTCTGCTCCAGAGTCGGCAGCTATATACAGGTTCTGCTCCAGAGTCGGCAGCTATATACAGGTTCTGCTCCAGAGTCGGCAGCTATATACAGGTTCTGCTCCAGAGTCGGCAGCTATATACAGGTTCTGCTCCAGAGTCGGCAGCTATATACAGGTTCTGCTCCAGAGTCGGCAGCTATATACAGGGTCTGCTCCAGAGTCGGCAGCTATATACAGGGTCTGCTCCAGAGTCGGCAGCTATATACAGGGTCTGCTCCAGAGTCGGCAGCTATATACAGGGTCTGCTCCAGAGTCGGCAGCTATATACAGGGTCTGCTCCAGAGTCGGCAGCTATATACAGGGTCTGCTCCAGAGTCGGCAGCTATATACAGGGTCTGCTCCAGAGTCGGCAGCTATATACAGGGTCTGCTCCAGAGTCGGCAGCTATATACAGGGTCTGCTCCAGAGTCGGCAGCTATATACAGGGTCTGCTCCAGAGTCGGCAGCTATATACAGGGTCTGCTCCAGAGTCGGCAGCTATATACAGGGTCTGCTCCAGAGTCGGCAGCTGCAGTGTTAGGGCTTTGTATAGGGGTAAGAATATGTATAGGGGTAAGAAGACTAGGCATAAGGATATGTGATAAACAACAGAGTAGACACATTAGAAAAAGAAAAGACGTAATGAGGGTGGATGGAGAGACAGAAAAAGAGTGAGGAAGGAGGGACACTGAGGGAGGAGGGGGCGTTGGCTGCTGTGTTGCCGCCAGATTCCTCTCACCTATTTCCTTCCTGTCCAGTGGGACTCACAAGGGCACCCTGTCTCCCAGAGCAGTCAAGGGTCCCTTTCCTTGAGCAGCGTAATGTGAAAGGGCACGCTTTGTTATGTAACCCCCCCCCCCCCCCCCCCCTTAGGATAAGTACTGGACCGATGGGATAGTGCTTATTCAGGGATTTCACACGGCAACCCACACCCACATACAAACACTGTACCCTGTTCTGCGCCATGAAATAGCTACTGAGAACTAGACATTAACTTTATAGTACAGTCCACTCAAAGCTAGCCAGCTTCTTACATAGATTCTTCCATCAACCTTTCTGTTTGCAAATGTTTTTTTTCTATTGAAAAAGCTGCATGTAAATTGGCAATTCAGTGCAGAGGCCTTTTTCCATGCTCTTCTCAATGAGGAAAACTAAATATAAAATTGACCTTTTAGGTGTAACCTGCACAGATAGTCAGCCATTAAGCTCCTCTCTGTTTTCTTTCAGTGGATGACATCTTGGATGCTGATTTGATTACAGAACAACAAATGATCGCAGCACTTTCTCCGATGACATTTCATCTTCATTTAATTTATCATGGGGCAGTAAGAGTTTTTAGATTCAACAGTCTATCTACATTTCTGTTTAGTGTGTAGTTAGTTGTCCATGATGAAACTGTTAGAAATAACCATGATAATTATTTTGTGGTGTTCCAGAATGTACAGATTCTAGAAGTTTCCATGGTAATTGAATATAATGGCACCGGAGGGAATGGCGGCTGTTTTACGGGCTTCAGACCAATTGTGCTATTTTGTTTGTCTTTTTGCGCTGATCTTAACTTTTTCCTACATAATGTTTCCGCCATTGTTTCAAATGACCGAAAAGAGCTTCTGGACATCAGAACAGCTATCACTAACCTCGATTTGGACGACGACTTCTACTTCAATGTGTCAGAGTTCGAAAGACACATTGATTATCGTGGACCAGGCCCAAATCCCCGACACTCCAAATAAAGAGGAGGAGGAGGCGGTGCTATAGAGGCCGGCGTGCGGGATACCTGGCGAGACTTATTGCCTCTACCCTCCGTTCTATTGGCGGACGTGCAATCACTGGAGAATAAACTGGATGAGCTCTGTCAAGACTATCCTATCAACGTGATCTGAACTGTAATATCCTATGTTTTTCTGAGTCGTGGCTGAACAAGGACATGGTTAATATAAATCTAGCTGTTTTTTCTATACGTCGGCAGGACAGAGCGGTTGTGTCTGGGAAGCTCAGAGAAGGGTGTGTGAGTCTGTTAACAACTGATGTGTGATCTCTAATATTAAGGAAGTCTCGAAGTTCTGCTCGCCTGAGTTCGAATACCTCACGATAAGCTGTAGACCACACCATTTACCAAGAGACTTTTCATCTATATTTTTCAAAGCTGTCTGTTTACCACCACAAACCGATGCGGGCACTAAGACCACACTCAACAAGCTGTATAGGGCCATAAGCAAACAAAAAAATGCTTACCCAGAGGCGGCTCTTAATGGTCGGTGACTAATGCAGGAAAACTGAAATCTGTTTTTACCTTATTTCTACCAGCATGTGACACCAGTGACATCACCTAGATTACCTTTACTCCACACACAGAGACACATACAAAGCTCTCCCTTGCCCTCCATTTGGCAAATCTGACCATAACTCCTGATTCCTGCTTACAAGCAAAAACTCAAACAGGAAGAGAACAAGAGGAACCCAGTTTTGTAACCGTCGGTGTGTAGTTGTGCGCTGCCAAATACAGAAGGTTAACCCATCTTATAAACTAATTGAGTTGTTTAATATACCTAGTACTCAATACGGGAGTGGTCCGATGAAGCGGATGCTTAGCTACATCATTGTTTCGCTAGCACAGACTGGAATATGTTGAGGAGTTTACCACATCAGTCACCAGCCAAATTAAAAAGTGCATTGAAGACGTTGTCCCCACAGGGACCGTACGTACATTTCCCAACCAGAAGCCATTGTTTACAGGCAACATTCGCACTGAGCTATGGCTAGAGATGCTGCTTTCAAGGATCGGGACACTAATCCAAAAGCTTATAAGAAATCCTGCTACATCCTCCGACAAACCAAACGGGCAACACATTAATACAAGCCCAAGATCGAATCCTATTACACCGGCGCTGACGCTAGTCTATGTGGCAGGGCTTGTAAACTATCAGGGATTACAATGGAAAACCCAGCCGCGAACTGTCCAGTGACAAGCCTACCATACAAGGTAAATACCTTCTATGCACACTTCGAGGCTAGTAACACTGAACTATGCATGAGAGTTGATGTAAGGCCTTTTTAAACAGGTTAACTTTCACAAGGCCTTGGGCCTCCCAAGTGGCGCAGCAGTCTAAGGCACTGCATCGCAGAGCTAGCGGCGTCATTACAGATCAGGTTTGGATACCGGACTGTGTCGCAGCCGGGCCACGACCGGGAGACCCATGAGGCGGCGCACAATTGGCCCAACGTCATCCGGGTTAGGGGAGGGTTTGGCCGGCCGGGATATCCTTGTCCCATCGCGCTCTAGCGACTCCTGTGGCAGGTGTCCCATCCCACCTCCTGTGGCGGGTGTCCCATCGCACTCTAGCGACTCCAGTCACCAGGTGTACAGTGTTTCCTCTGACACACTGGTGCGGCTGGCTTCCTGGTTTTGCAAGCAGTGTGTGAAGAAGCAGTGCGGCTTGGCGGGTTCGTGTTTCGAGAGACACATGGCTCTCGACCTTCGCCTCTTCCTAGTTCGTATGGGTGTTGCAGCAATGGGACAAGACTGTAACTACCAATTTGGATATCACGAAAAGGAGTAACAATGTTAAAACATTTCCCAAGACCTTTAACCTTGGGTAGGGGGCAGTATTTTTACGTCCAGATGAAAGCGTGCCCAAAGTAAACTGCCTGTTACTCAGGCCCAGAAGCTAGGATATGCATATAATTGGTATATTTGGATAGAAAACATTAACGTTTCTAAAACTGTTAAAATTTGTCTGTGAGTATAACAGAACTGATATGGCAGGTGAAACCCCGAGGACAAACCATTCCCCCCCCCCCCCCCCCCCCCCCCAAAAAAGACAATTTCAGGCTACCACTATTTAATGGCTATCACTTTTATTATAAGGCCAAGTCCTCCCAGATTGCAGTTCCTATGGCTTCCACTAGATGTCAAGTCTTTTAGAAAGAGTTTCAGGCTGGTTTTTGGAAAAATGAGCCAGAAATTGAAGTTTTTCTAGGTGGCTCCCATTTTGGCTGTAGTGTTTCCAAGCACGTGGAAGAGAGCGCGTTCTTTGGTATTTTTCGCCGGTAAAGACTAACGTTTCTCCGTCTTAAATTTTATCGTTTATTTACGTATTAGGGTACCTAAGGTTTGATTGTAAACGTTGTTTGACTTGTTTGGAAAAGTTTTAGGGAAACTGGGTGGATTATTGACTGACGCGCACCAGCTAAACTGAGTTTATGGATATAAAGAAGGACATTATCGAACAAAAGGACCATTTGTGATATAACTGGGACATTTGAGTGCCAACAGAATTTCATCATCAAAGGTAAGGAATTTTTTATCGCTATTTCTGACTTTCGTGTCGCACCTGTCTGGTTGAAATATGTTTTTCATGTGTTTGTATGCGGGGCGCTGTCCTCAGATAATCGCATGGTGTGCTTTCGCCGTAAAGTCTTTTTGAGATCTGAAATCTGACACAGCGGCTGGATTAACAAGAAGTTAAGCTTTATTTTGATGTATTACACTTGGGATTTTCTGAAAGTTAAATATTTATAATACTGTAATTTGAATTCCGCGCTCTGCAATTTCACCGGATGTTGGCCAGGTGGGACGCTACCGACGCTACCATGAGAAGTTAAACAGTTACACATTCACCGCAGGTCCAGATGGATTACTTGGCCGTGTACTCGGAGCATGCGCTGACCAGCTGGCAAGTATCTTCACTGACATTTTCAACCTCTCCCTGACCCAGTCTGTAATACCTACATGTTTCAAGCAGACCACTATAGTCCCTGTGCCCAAGAACACCAAGGTAACCTGTCTAAATGATTATCGCCCCGTAGCACTCACATCTGTAGCCATGAAATGCTTTGAAAGGCTGGTCATGGCTCACATCAACACCATCACTCCAATTCTCATACCTCCCCAACAGATCCACAGATGACGGAATCTCTATTGCACTCCACAATGCCCTTTCACAACAACCCTTCTCTCAACGTCAGCAAGACAAAGGACCTGATCGTGGACTACAGGAAACGGAGGGCCTAGCTCGCCCCCATTCACAACAGGGCTCTTGTGGAGCAGGTCGAGAGCGTCAAGTTCCTCAGGGATTTAGAGAAATTGCCCTTAGGCTCTAACCAAACCACACTTGGTGTTATTTTAACTTCAAGATATCCATGAGTTCACAAAAGAGTTTGAGGAAAGTGGAAAACTGGTTGAAAACAGTTAGTCAGCCCAGCGAGACAGGACTGTTCAGGTTGAGTGAATGTGATTGTGTTTCAATCAATCAAGTTTATTTTATATAGCCCTTCGTACATCAGCTAATATCTCAGTGCTGTACAGAGACCCAGCCTAAAACCCCAAACAGCTAGAATGCAGGTGTAGAAGCACGGTGGCTAGGAAAAACTCCCTAGAAAGGCCAAAACCTAGGAAGAAACCTAGAGAGGAACCAGGCTATGAGGGGTGGCCAGTCCTCTTCTGGCTGTGCCGGGTGGAGATTATAACAGAACTATGCCAAGATGTTCAAAAATGTTCATAAGTGACAAGCATGGTCAAATAATAATCATGAATAATTTTCAGTTGGCTTTTCATAGCCGATCATTAAGAGTTGAAAAACAACAGGTCTGGGACAGGTGGCGGTTCCATAACCGCAGGCAGAACAGCTGAAACCGGAACAGCAGCAAGGCCAGGCGGACTGGGGACAGCAAGGAGCCACCACGCCCGGCAGTCCCGACGTATGGTCCCAGGGCTCAGGTCCTCCGAGAGAAAGAAAGAGAGAAGGAGAAAATTAGAGAGAGCCAAGATTTTCAAAATGTTCATAAATGACAAGCATGGTCAAATAATAATCAGGAATAAATCTGTTGGCTTTTCATAGCCGATCATTAAGAGTTGAAAACAGCAGGTCTGGGACAGGTAGGGGTTCCGTAACCGCAGGCAGAACAGTTGAAACTGGAATAGCAGCAAGGCCAGGCGGACTGGGGGCAGCAGGGAGTCGTCATGCCCGGTAGTCCTGACGTATGGTCCTAGGGCTCAGGTTCTCAGAGAGAAAGAAAGAGAGAACGAGAGAATTAGAGAAAGCATACTTAAATTCACACAGGACACTGGATAAGACAGGAGAAGTACTCCAGGTATAACCAACTGACCCTAGCCCCCCGACACAAACTACTGCAGCATAAATACTGGAGGCTGAGACAGGAGCGGTCAGGAGACACTGTGGCCCCATCCGAAGATACCCCCGGACAGGGCCAAATAGGAAGGATATAACCCCACCCACTTTGCCAAAGCACAGCCCCCGCACCACTGGAGGGATATCTTCAACCACCAACTTATAATCCTGAGACAAGGCCTGTCCTCTTTGTTTTATAAACCCTTCTGCTACAGTGTCTTGCGAAAGTATTCACCCTCCTTGGCATTTTTCCTATTTTGTTGCCTTACAATCTGGAATTACAGATTGTAGCAAAGGGAGTGAATACATATGCACGCACCACTTTTCAGTTTCAAATTTATAGAATTTTTGTAAATAAGTAATAAGTAATTTTTTTTCACTTCACTAATTTGAACTATTTTGTCTGTCCATTACATGAAATCCAAATAAAAATCTATTTAAATTACAGGTTGCAATGCAACAAAATAGGGAAAACGCCAAGGCACTGTACCTGAGAGGCCCATGCAGGCGGAGGACACTCAGGAGTCTTTTACTACCTGTGTGTGTGGAAGAGAGCTGTGGTATTCTGGGTCTGTGTGTGTGCCTCCCATGTTTTGTCTGCCTTTCACACCTACCTGTCCAAGTTCATCTTGGTGTGTGTGAATGGCAGCGTTGCATACACAAGCTGACTCTTGTATTGTTGAGAAGTCCCTGTTACTGGGCTTGTGCTTTGATGCTCTTCCCCTCTCGCTCTCTTTCTCCCCCTCTTTCTCTCCATATTTCCCTATCTGTTGTCTCTCTCTCTGGCCTAGTGATGGTTATTCATGGTTGCCATGGCATCAGATGGCAGAGTTTGTGTTTACCAAATGTAATTTATTTTGGGGTTCAGGTGGTGTGTGTGCAAATGTTATGTCATGATGCCCCTAGTAGGGAGATATCACTATTTTCTCCTTTTTGACGTTATGTAGGTTTTTGACCATATTTTATGTTTTTAAATAATGAAGTTCGAAATCTGACCCCTGAGCATTGTCAGATGTATGCGCACAGGAGGTCAAACTGTGGGTGTTTCTCAATATGCATACTCCACACTCTCATGCTCCGAGTGCATTCTCTGAGGACATTCTCTTGAGTGCGTTCTTGTGAGGACGAAGAACACATGACATTTGAGAAGCACACCCCCCCCCCACTGTATTACCTCACGCTGCCCCTCCCATTCAGTGAATCTTCTTTCAGTCACAAAAATGGCAACAATAGAGACGAAACCAGATATACACAAAGCTAACATTTTACTTAACTATCAGGGAGCTATATGTGAATCACAGATATTTAGCTAACGAGATAGTTTAACAGGCAAAAATGACCTAAAACTAATGCTATGCAAGGTAGATGTTAATTAGTGGGTAGCTAACTGCCAATTCTATGTGGCTAGCTACAGTTGAAGTTGGAAGTTTACATACACCTTAGCCAAATACACTTCAACTCAGTTTCACAATTCCTGACATTTAATCCCAGTAAAAATTCCCTGTTTTAGGTCAGTTAGGATCACCACTATTTTAAGAATGTGAAATGTCAGAATAGAGAATTATTTATTTCAGCTTTTATTTATTTCATCACATTCCCAGTGGGTCAGAAGTTTACATACACTCAATTAGTATTTGGTAGCATTGCCTTTAAATTGTTTAACTTGGGTCAAACATTTCGTGTAGCATCTCACAATAAGTTAGGTGAATTTTGGTCCATTCCTCCTACCAGAGCTGATGTAACTGAGTCAGGTTTGTAGGCCTCTTTGCTCACACCTGCTTTTTCAGTTCTGCCCACAAATGTTCTATAGGATTGAGGTCAGGGCTTTGTGATGGCCACTCCAATACCTTGATTTTGTTGTCCTTAAGCCATTTTGCCACAACTTTGGCAGTATGCTTGGGGGTCATTGTCCATTTGGAAGACCCATTTGCGACCAAGCTTTAACTTCCTGACTGACGTCTTGAGATGTTGCTTCAATATATCCACACAATTTCCCCCCCTCATGATGCCATCTATTTTGTGAAGTGCACCAGTCCCTCCTGCAGCAAAGCACCCCCACAACATGATGCTGCCACCCCCGTGCTTCATGGTTGGGATGGTGTTCTTCGGCTTGCAAACATAACGATGGTCATTTGGGCCAAACAGTTCTATTTGTTTCATCAGACCAGAGGACATTTCTCCAAAAAATACGATCTTTGTCCCCATTGTGCAGTTGCAAACCGTAGCCTGGCTTTTTTTATGGCTGTTTTGGAGCAGTGGCTTCTTCCTTACTGAGCGGCCTTTCAGGTTATGTTGATATAAGACTCGTTTTACTGTGGATATAGATACTTTTGTACCTGTTTCCTCCAGCATCTTCACAAGGACCTTTGCTGTTGTTCTGGGATTGATTTGCACTTTTCGCAGCAAAGTACGTTCATCTCTAGGAGACAGAACACGTCTCCTTCCTGAGCGGTATGACGGCTGCGTGGTCCCATGGTGTTTATACTTGCGTACTATTATTTGTACAGATGAACGTGGTACCTTCAGGCGTTTGGAAATTGCTCCCAAGGATGAAACAGACTTGTGGGGGTCTACAATTTTTTTTCTGAGGACATGGCTGATTTCTTTTGATTTTACATTTACATTTACATTTAAGTCATTTAGCAGACATTTTCCCACGATGTCAAGCAAAGAGGCACTGAGTTTGAAGGTAGGCCTTGAAATACATCCACAGGTACACCTCCAATAGGCTAATTGACCTCATTTGAGTCAGAAGCTTGTAAAGCCATGACGTCATTTTCTGGAATTTTCCAAGCTGTTTAAAGGCAGTCAACTTAGTGTATGTAAACTTCTGACCCACTGGAATTGCGATAGTGAAATAATCAGTCTGTAAACAATTGTTGGAAAAATTACTTGTGTCATGTGTAACAGTATAACTTTAGTCATCCCCTCGCCCGACACCGGCGCGAACCAGGGACCCTCTGCACACATCAACTACTGACACCCACGAAGCGTCGTTACCCATCGCTCCACAAAGGCCACGGCCTCGCCCCACTTTCAACCTCCTTTTCCGCAGCAACCAGTGATCCGGGTCAACAGCATCAATGTAACAGTATAACTTTAAACCGTCCCCTCGCCCCGACACGTGCGCGAACCAGGGACCTTCTGCACACATCAACAACGGTCACCCACGAAGCGTCGTTACCCATCGCTCCACAAAGGCCACGGCCCTTGCAGAGCAAGGGTCCAACACTACATCTAGGTTTCAAAGCAAGTGACGTAACTGATTGAAACGCTACTAGAGCGTACCCGCTAACTAGCTAGCCATTTCACATCCGTTACACATGCACAAAGTAGATGTCCTAACCGACTTGCCAAACTATAGTTTGTTGACAAGAAATTTGTGGTGTGGTTGAAAAACGGGTTGTAATGACTCCAACCTAAGTGTATGTAAACTTCCGACATCAACTGTAGGTAACAGTAGTAGCTAGCCAGTTAACTCTAGCCCTATTGATTTACAATGGGCTTGCGGTCTACGTACACTACAGTGGGTTTTGTAGGCAGGTAAACATGCAATCCTCAAATGTTTTCTTGCCTAACATCATTATTTGGAAACGGTATATTGATGATATTTTTGTTCTATGGAGGGGTGATGCAAAACTGCTCCAGGCGTTCCATGCTTTTCTTAACTCCTGTTCTACGCATCTGAGATTTACTGTGCAATCTGATACACGTCAAATCAGTTCTTGATCTTCTGATTAGAGGTCGACCGATTATGATTTTAACGCCGATACTGATTTATTGGAGGACCAAAAAAAGCTGATACCGATTAATCGGCCTATTTATTTATATATATTTGTAATAATGACAATAACAATACTGAATGAACAATGAACACTTATAACCTTATATAATACATCAGTAAAATCAATTTAGCCTCAAATAAATAAACATGTTCAATTTAGTTTAAATGATGCAAAAAGTGTTGGAGAAGAAAGTAAAAGTGCAATATGTGCCATGTAAAAAAGCTAACGTTTAAGTTCCTTGCTCAGAACATGAGAACATATGAAAACTGGTGGTTCCTTTAAACATGAGTCTTCAATATTCCCAGGTAAGATGTTTTAGGTTCAATTCAACTAAATTGAATATAGGACTATTTCTCTATACCATTTGTATTTCATATACCTTTGACTATTGGATGTTATAATAGGTACTTTAGTATTTCCAGCCTAATCTCAGGAGACGATAGGCTTGAAGTCATAAACAGCGCAATACTTGAAGCATTGTGAATAGCTGCTGGCAAACGCAGGAAAGTGCTGTTTGAATGAATGCTTACGAGCCTGCTGCTGCTTACCACCGCTCAGACTGTTCCATCAAATCATAGACTTAATTATAATATAATAACACACATACGAGTCTTAGTTTCCGGATTTGACCATATTAATGACCTATCATTTCGAAAACAAAACTTTTATTCTTTCAGTGAAATACAGAACCGTTCTGTATTTTATCTAACGGGTGGCATCCATAAGTCTAAATATTGCTGTTACATTGCACAACCTTCAATGTAATGTCATTATTATGTAAAATTCTGGCGTATTAGTTTGCAATGAGCCAGGCGGCCCAAACTGTTGCATATACCCTGACTCTACGTGCAATGAACACAAGAGAAGTGGCACAATTTCCCTAGTTAATTATGCCTGCTGACAATTTATTTTAACTAAATATGCAGCTTTAAAAATATATACTTCTGTGTATTGAGTTTAAGAAAGACATCAATGTTTATGGTTAGGTACATTCGTGCAACGATTGTGCTTTTTTCGCAAATGCGCTTTTGTTAAATCATCCCCCGTTTGGTGAAGTTGGCTGTCTTTGTTAGGAAGAAATGGTCTTCGCACAGTTCGCAACGAGCCAGGCGGCCCAAACTGCTGCATATAACGCTACCCTGACTCTGTTGCACAGAACGCAAGTTAAGTGACACAATTTCCCTAGTTAAAAGAAATTCATGTTAGCAGGCAATATTAACTAAATATGCAGGTTTATAAATATGTACTTGTGTATTGATTTTAAGAGACTTTGATGTTTATGGTTAGGTACACATTGGTGCAACGACAGTGCTTTTTTTCACAGGTGTGCTTGTTAACTTCTCTGGAATATGTGGGACGCACCTCAACAACAGCTAGTGAAATTGCAGGGCGCCAAATTCAAAACAGAAATCTCATAATTAAAATTCCTCAAACATACAAGTATTATACACTATTTTAAAGATAAACTTCTTGTTAATCCAGCCACAGTGTCGGATTTCAAAAAGGCTTTACGGCGAAAGCACACCTTTCGTTTATGTTAAGTCAGCGCCTAGCCACAGAAAAACACAGCCATTTTCCAAAGAAGGAGAGGTGTCACAAAAGACAGAAATAGCGTTAAAATTAATCACTAACCTTTGATCTTCACCGGATGGCAATCCCAGGACTCCATGTTAGACAAATGTGTGTTTTGTTCGATAAAGTTTGAAATTGGTGCGTTACGTTCAGAAATGCATTGTCTCAAACAAACATCCGGTGAAAGTGCAGAGGGCCACACCAAATTCCAGAAATACTCATCATAAACATTGATGAAAGATACAAGTGTTAAACACACAATTTAAAGATACACTTCTCCTTAATGCAACCGCTGTGTCAGATTTCAAATACGTTTCACGGTAAAAGCACACCATGCAATTATGTTAGGTCAGCGCCTAGACACAGAAAAACATACAGCCATTTTCCAACCGAGGAGAGGTGTCAACTCAGAAATAGCATTATAAATATTCACTTACCTTTGATCTTCATCGGAATGCACTCCCGGGAATCCCAGTTCCACAATAAATGTTCGATTAAGTCCATCATTTATGTCCAAATACCTCCTTTTTAGTCGCACGTTTAGTGCAGTAATCCAAATGCACAACGCGCGAGCACTAAGTCTAGACAAAGACAAAAAAGTTACATTACAGTTCATAGAAACATGTCAAACGATTGATTATATACATCTTTAGGATGTTTTTATCATTAATATTCCAACCGGACAATTCCTTTGTCTTTAAAAATGAAAGGGAATGCAGCTCGCTCTCACGGCTGCGCGTGAGACTTCGCTCATGGCATTCTGCCAGACACCTGGTTCAAACAGCTCTTATTCGCTCCCCCTTCATAGTAGAAGCCTGAAACAAGGTTCTAAAGACTTGACATCTAGTGGAAGCCTTAGGAAGTGCAATCTGACCCCATTTACACTGTGTATTGGATAGGCAAAGACTTGAAAACCTACAAACCTCAGATTTCCCACTTCCTGGTTGAAATTCTCAGATTTTTGCCTGCCATATGAGTTGTTATACTCAGACATCATTCAAACAGTTTTAGAAACTTCAAAGTGTTTTCTATCAAAATCTACTAATAATATGCATATTCTAGCTTCTGGGCCTGAGTAGCAGGCAGTTTACTCTGGGCACCTTATTCATCCAAGCTACTCAATACTGTCACCCAGTCCCAAAGAAGTTAAATTGCCCATTTGGCGAAGTAGGCTGTGATTCAATGATAAATTAACATGCAACGCAGGACAAGCTAGATAAACTAGTAATATCATCAACCAAATCAAATCAAATTTTATTAGTCACATACACATGGTTAGCAGATGTTAATGCGAGTGTAGCGAAATGCTTGTGCTTCTAGTTCCGACAATGCAGTAATAACAACAAGTAATCTAACCTAACAATTCCACAACTACTACCTTATACACGCAAGTGTAAAGGGATAAAGAATATGTACATAAAGATATATGAATGAGTGATGGTACAGAACGGCATAGGCAAGATGCAGTACATGGTATAGAGTACGGTATATACCTATGAGATGAGTACTGTAGGGTATGTAAACATAAAGTGGCATAGTATAAAGTGGCTAGTGGTCCATGTATTACATAAGATGGCAAGATGCAGTAGATGATATAGAGTACAGTATATACATAAGAGATGTGTAATGTAGGGTATGTAAACATTATATTAGGTGGCATTGTTTAAAGTGGCTGGTGGTACGTTTTTACATAATTTCCATCAATTCCCATTTTTAAAGTGGCTGGAGTTGAGTCAGTATGTTGGCAGCGGCCGCTAAATGTTAGTGGTGGCTGTTTAACAGTCTGATGGCCTTGAGATAGAAGCTGTTTTTCAGTCTCTCGGTCCCTGCATTGATGCACCTGTACTGACCTCGCCTTCTGGATGATAGCGGGGTGAACAGGCAGTGGCTTGGGGGGTTGTTGTCCTTGATGATCTTTATGGCCTTCCTGTGACATCGGGTGGTGTAGGTGTCCTGGAGGGCAGGTAGTTTGCCCCGGGTGATGTGTTCTGCAGACCTCACTACCCTCTGGAGAGCCTTACGGTTGTGGGCGGAGCAGTTGCCGTACCAGGCGGTGATACAGCCCGACAGGATGCTCTCGATTGTGCATCTGTAGAAGTTTGTGAGTGCTTTTGGTGACAAGCCGAATTTCTTCAGCCTCCTGAGGTTGAAGAGGCGCTGCTGCGCCTTCTTCACAACGCTGTCTGTGTGGGTGGACCAATTCAGTTTGTCCGTGATGTGTACACCGAGGAACTTAAAACTTTCCACCTTCTCCACTACTGACCCGTCGATGTGGATAGGGGGGTGCTCCCTCTGCTGTTTCCTGAAGTCCACAATCATCTCCTTTGTTTTGTTGACGTTGAGTGTGAGGTTATTTTCCTGACACCACACTCCGAGGGCCCTCACCTCCTCCCTGTAGGCCGTCTCGTCGTTGTTGGTAATCAAGCCTACCACTGTAGTGTCGTCCGCAAACTTGATGATTGAGTTGGAGGCGTGCATGGCCACGCAGTCGTGGGTGAACAGGGAGTACAGGAGAGGGCTCAGAACGCACCCTTGTGGGGCCCCAATGTTGAGGATCAGCGGGGTGGAGATGTTGTTACCTACCCTCACCACCTGGGGGCGGCCCGTCAGGAAGTCCAGGACCCAGTTGCACAGGGCGGGGTCGAGACCCAGGGTACATCTGTAGTTAACTAGTGATTTATGTTAAGCTTGATTGTTTTTTATAAGATACATTTAATGCTAGCTAGTACCTTACCTTGGCTCCTTGCTGCACTCGCATAACAGGTATTCAGCCTGCCACAGTCTCCTTGCGGAGTGCAATGTAATTGGCCATTATCGGTGTCCAAAAATGCCGATTTTACCGATTTGTAAAGGCAGCCTTCCTCCTCTTCGTCCGAAGAGGAGGTGTAGCAGGGATCGGACCAAGACGCAGCGTAGCTCGTGTTCAACATGACTTCAATAAACAAGACGAAACTGTGAACACTTACAACTAACAAAATAAAATAACAAACGTGGCAAACCGAAACAGCCCTATCTGGTGCAGTGAAAACACAGAGACAGGAAACAACCACCCACAAAATCCCAACACAAAACAAGCCACCTATATATGATTCCCAATCAGAGACAACACAAAACATCTGCCTCTGATTGAGAACCATATTAGGTCAAACATAGAAACAGACAAACTAGACACACAACATAGAATGCCCACCCAGCTCACGTCCTGACCAACACTAAAACAAGCAAAACACACAAGAACTATGGTCAGAACGTGACACCGATTTTGTTATGGAAACTTGAAATCAGCCATTCTGATTAATCGGTCGACCTCTACTTCTGATCCTGTGTAAAGAAAAAGTTCTATACGCTGATCTTTACAGGAAACCTACTGATCGTAACAGTTTGAGGGCTGATAGTTGTCACTCACTTCCCTTGAAAAACAGTTTGCCCTACAGCCAATTCTACAGCCAAGAAATATGACTGAGAAAGAAAATTCAAGGAGAGGGGGTACAAAAATGGTCAGATTTAATACTGCTATTGAGAAAATTAAAAAACAAAACGCGAAATTACCTTTTTCAAGGTCAGTCTTGCAAAAAGAAGCGTTCTTGCGTTCTAACTACCCGCTATTCAAAGTGCTCTGAACAAATTAAGGGAATCGTTCACAAACTTTGGCACATTCTACGATCCGATGATAGTATCGGTAATATGTTTATTTTGGACCTTCCCTTGGTCTAATTCTCGCGGGGCAGAAATCTCAGATCAATTGGTAAACTCTGATTTTACCACCCCAAGATATCCCTGCACAACGTCTATTTGCGGCCCTACTGGATGGAAACTACAAGTGTAATGGCTGTGCTCAATGCAATGGCACTTATAAATGTAGATCCTTCAAACACCCCAAACAGGGAAACCGATCTCAATCAATGGTGTTATCACATGCTCCACTAAGGCAGTTATTAATTTTATAACTTGTCCTTGTGGTAAAAATGATGTGATTAAAACAAAACGCGAATTAAAAGTACGAATCTCGGAGCGTCGTAGCACCATTAGGTGCAAAAACTCGACTTACCCAGTTGCGGCACACTTTTGTGAAGAAAACCAAATTTTGTCGATTTTGTCTCTATGTTATATTGGCATCGAACATGTCACCCTCCCTAGGAAAGGGGGTGACCTCTACAATTTATTGTTAAAACGAGATGCTGCCTGGATCTTTAATTTAAAGACTCTTGCTCCCTTCAGTCTCAACGTAGACTTTGATCTGAAGCCATTCTTGTGATTATTGTGATTGTGCCATTGTAAATGTTTGTAGGCTTATGTAGCCAAATTGTATCTATGATCTTACGCTATCCATTTGTTTTTTGTATGCTATTTTAATATATGAGAATTAACCAATGATTAGACACATGTCTTTTGACACTATATAAACGAGTCACCCTGCAGTGTTTATTATTATACCCTGATGAAGACAGCTTATTAGGTTATTCAATTATTGCACTTGAGCTCCTAAAGTGTGAGTGTGAGGCTCTCCTTTATTTTTTTAGTGTTCTACTCCGCGAGCCAGCACCTCGCCTAAATAGGTGTGCGTTTCTTTCGCCTCTAAAACATGCTAAAATTAACATTTAATTAATCAATTCATACTATCATGAAATATTGTATTCAAGAAACATATGAGATGTGAATAGGCAACATTTAATTCCAAAGTCTGAGTTTATTTTCTCTCCCTTCAGTTCAAATAATGTCTATAATTGATTTCATGAAATGTTGCGTAATTTTTACGTGATTGCGTCATATTCTGTGCATACTTTCCGTTGAAGCTTTCTTCGATGCACGCTTCAAAATATGTACAAACAGAGTACGCATCTGAGAAGTGCCCTCCCATACATTGATTTGGACTCATAATCCGACCTTCCCGTGCTCGGAGCACCGTAGTATGCATTTTGAGAAAGACCCTGTGTGTTTGTGACAGCCTACACGGATGTCTGTCCATCTACTGCATGGTGTTGTGCTTAGTCATTTTTCAATGACAATTACCCTTTATCAGAGTTTTGATTTTGTTGGGTGCATTATATTCTGGTGCGCAAGTTATTTTCTCTCTCCTCTCTCTCCACTCTCTTTCACTCCTTCTCTCCGCTCTCTTTACCCCTTCTCTCACCCCTCTCATCTCTCCGGTCAGTGCCCCTCTGAGTGGGAGACCAAGCTGAATCAACCTGTTTCTGGGTTAGAACACACTGACCAGACTGGTCCTCCAGGAGTACACCCAGATTTCCTGATATTAGTCCAGTCCAATGACCGATTTTTAGTCCAATTCAAGCAAACCAGAGTATCGATTGGAATTAGAAGACACTTTGTGGTGATTTTGATCAGTCAGAATTGCTAGCTGATTTGTTATCAGGTGACCTGTAGACAGGACTATCAGGCAAGACTATCAGGCAAGTAGACAGGACTATCTCAGTGACAGGTTGTTGTGTGGTCTTATTGCTTGGTTTATTTGTTGTAACAGTGCAATGACAGCATAGATGGAGAGCATAGCCTACATTGAGAGAGCATACAACCAGTGCCAAACTTTAAACTACATTGGATGTGATTTCCCCCCCCCCCCCCCCCCCCCGCTAGAGCATTCACACATAATGGTCATGTTTCGTATAACCTACATTTTACTTCTCTTCTATTGTGTGAACCTCTTCCCTGTGGTTGGAAACCTTAGTCTTTCACCCCCTGTTCTCCCCGGTTCAACCACAAAACCAACAGTGATGGTTATTGTTCCTGTTCCCTCTGTTTGTTCATGACTCACTGGTTCCGACTGTATTTCTCTTTTTACTGTTTCTAAGAATAGAGGCCACTGGGAAAATGAGTATTAAACATGTTAGATATCAACTATTCCCTGACTCACTTTTGCCATTCCAAGTTATATGAATGGCTGTGAGTTCATAAGCCTCATGCTTCAAGTAGTTAAATGTTCAAGTTACGTGGTCCAGATTGAAGACCATGGTTAGTTGATGAGGTGTGTTGCATCCTGTCTTTGTATTATCCTAACCATTACTCCTTTACCTGATCAATGTTGTCTATATTAGTGTCTATATTATGCGTAGGCTAACCCTTTTCTTTGCCTGTCACAGGTACGTCATGGCCCTGTACAACCAGCACGTCTGCCCTGTGGATAACTGGTACGTAGCTAAATCATTCATGTTAATAGCTGTTTTTTTTGGTGTTTTTTAAACTAGGCAAGTCAGTTAAGAACAAGTTCTTATTTACAATGACGGCCTAGGAACAGTGGGTAACAGTGGGTAACTGCCTTGTTCAGGGGCAGAACGACAGATTTTTACCTTGTCAGCTTGTGGATTTGATCTCGCAACCTTTGGGTTACTAGCCCAACGCTCTAACCACTAGGCTACTTGACGCCCCTCTAGGCTAGCTGTATAGTTTATTAATGTTAATAACTAGTTATCAACCACTTGTATCACTGCTACATAGCATGAAACCTATACATGGTATAATACTTGCCTGCATACGTCAAACCACTCACAACAAGGAGTCTCTTTTGGCTCTCCTGCTCTAACTCACTCATCTCTGTATCAGCTATGATAAGCTGCCTGTAATCATGATACATTTTTTGTAAGAAAATACTAAAATCACCAGGAATTTGTTTAATTTAGGAAACCTGTTTCTGAGCAAAAAAAAGATGTGGTCGTGTCTCAATTTAATCAAGGTATTCAAACTCTTTTTGGAGTTAGTTGTGGGCAATTTGCAATGCAAAAATTATTATAATTATGTTCCGGCCCCCCGACTATCTGTTCCGACAAGAACCGGCCCGCAGCTGAATTTAGTTGCCTACCCCTGCCATGCTGAGTGTGTGTGGGGTTGTCAAAACACTTTTTTAATGCCACTTACAGACTAGTATTTCCATAATAGGGCTGTTGCATTAGTGAAACTTAGTCTTCTATTATGCACTACTAGACTGTTTCAAGTTACAAGGGCTGCTTGACATGATTTTTAAAACCTTGTCCTCATCAAAGCATCCCTCTCTTCCCTGTGTGTGTGTGTGTGTGTGTGTGTGTGTGTGTTTGTACACGCGCACAGGTTATATAACCAGTCGTGTGACAAGGAGCTGTACCTACAGAGTGGACCAACGTTGTGCTGTACTCTAGACAATGTTCCACTCATCAGGTCAGTCTGATCTTTCTCTCTCTCTACCAATTTCAATATAAGGGGCTTTATTGGCATGGAGAACATATGTTTACCTTGCCAAAGCAAGTGAAATAGATAATAAACAAAAGTGAAATAAACAATAAAAAATTAACAGTAAACATTACACTTACAAAAGTTCCAAAAGAATAAAGACATTTCAAATGTCATATGTCTATATACAGTGTTGTAATGATGTACAAAAGGGTAAAAATAATAAACATAAATATAGGTTGTATTTACAATGTTTTTTGTTCTTCGCTGGTTTCCTTTTTCTTGTGGCAACAGGTCACATCTTGCTGCTGTGATGGCACACTGTAGCATTTCACACAATAGATATGGGAGTTTATCAAGATTGGAATTGGTCTGCGTAATCTGAGGGACATATGTCCCTAATATGGTCATACGTTTGGCCGGAGGTCAGGAAGTGCAGCCCAGTTTCCCCCTCATTTTGTGGGCAGTGTGCATATAGCCTGTCTTCTCTTGCGAGCCAGGTCTGCCTTCTGCAGCCTTTCTCAATACCAAGGCTATGTTCACTGAGTCTGTACATAAGTCAAAGATTTCCTTCATTTTGGGTCAGTCACAGTGATCAGATATTCTGCCACTGTGTACTCTCTGTTTTGGGCCAAATAGCATTCTATTTTGCTCTGTTTTTTTGGTTAATTCTTTCCAACGTGTCAAGTAATTACCTTTTTGTTTTCTCATTTAAGATGTTTTATTTCACTTTTATTTAACCAGTTAGGTTAGTTGAGAACAAGTTCTCATTTACAACTGCGACCTGACCAAGATAAAGCAAAGCACTGCGACACAAACAACACAGAGACACCTAGGTAGTCTCTGTGTTGCAGACACCTAGGTAGTTGTCCACATATTCTAAGTCAGAAACGTCCAGAGTAGTGATGCGTGTGCGGGCAGCAAACGGTTGAAAAGCATGCATTAGGTTTTACTAGCGTTTAAAGAGCAGTTGGAGGCCACGGATGGAGTGTTGTATGGCATTGAAGCTCGTTTGGAGATTAGTTAGGTGTCCAAAGAAGGGCCAGATGATTTGGTTGGTTATGTTTCACTATATTGGATCACTCCAATATATTGGTATCACTCCACAGCGGAGGGATACATCCGAGGTGAGGATTTAGATTTACTCCCCTGTACACCAGTGTCTCGGCTGGGGTCCACCGCCATATATAGACCACATGGCTGCGACACACACTTTCATTTTCTCGGCGGTACAAACTTTCTGAAGTGTGCTTGGTAAGTCACTGGTAAGTGTAATATCTTGCGTGGAAGTATACTCACTGGCTATTTGCAGCCTGTGTCTTATGCCCGTGGTTTGTCGTGCTTGTGTTTGGTTAGCGTTACACTATGACTCTGTGTGCATCCTTTAATATATTGGTGGCTCTTGCTGCCACAAACTGTATTTACCTTACACAACTTGTCTACTGGCTTGTTCTGTGTGTGTTGTGAATTGCTTAACATGCTGTCTCTGCTAATTACCCTACAAGGTTTTTCCCCCCTGTTTTTCCAAATTTTTTTTGCAGAGGTACTGTAATTTATCCCTCACCGGGTTCCTATTCCTCCAAGCGGGTCACGACATAAGCTCTCCCAGGGTGTCGGACCCCTGCTCTGTGGCCTTGATGGCTTGGCTGAGCTTATAGCTTCCCTTTGTGACAGGTGTGATGGTGGCATCCCCCCTGGAGATCTGCATACCTTATGTATGCGCTGCCTGGGTTTGAGCCACGTGGAGAGGGCGGTGGAGCACCCTACTGGATGCCTGTTTTGTGTGGTGTTCTCAGAACGCCTAAAACTTGCGCAATTGGAGGCCATGCGGGAGTGGGTCGGCCAGGCTTGGGCTCAGGCTGGGGACGAGCTCCCTCCCTCTACTGGGCCCAGTACCCCTCCCAGGAAGTGTGGCCGGAGCCACCGCAGGCAGAGCCCATCTGCTGTCATTCCTGGACGAGGGCAGGAGTCGGACTGCTGGGATCATCTTGAACGAGAGGGCGGGCGCATGCCCTGCGTCAGAAGGTTGATAGCTTCGATGGCAACAACAGCTGTTCCCTGTTGGCCAGTGATAGGCTGTTCCTGGGGGATGATGCTGGCACTGTTCACCACCGTGAGCGGGGCTGACAGGCCATCAGAAGCTGGCGGTGGGGCTTCATCGCCCCCAGCGGCTCGAGGCTATGAGGGGCTTACTCACTTGGGTAGCCATTGCAGTGGACATAAAACTGGTGGACAGTGATGACTCTCCATCTGTCCCCATGTCTGCTGAGTTCCGCGAGGCCTTGCAGGAGAGCTGGGCCTCTGCCAGGGGGCGCTTCTGACTCACATCAGAGACTGGACCATGGAGTTATGTGGCGGGCGCAGAGTCACTCGGCCTCCGGGATTACCCGACCATGGACACCATGATAGCTGCCATGGTCCTCCCGGACCAGGAGATTATAGGGCAGAACCTGCGACTGAAGCCAGGACCACCAGAGTCTTTGATGCGGACTTGAAAGCCACATATGGGTCCCTCTGCTCTCTTGGCCACCTTAGCAACGCGGCCATGCTGCTGCAGGCCTACCTGCAGACTCTGTTGCCCCGGCTGCAGGGGGGCACAGAGGAGCTCCTCCGGGAAGCGGTGGAGATGTCTCGCCTGCTTTCCCTGCTCCAGAGTTGTGGCCCGCTCCAACGGATGGGCCATGGCGCAGGTGGTTACCTCCTAGCGCCATCTCTGGCTGGCCCAATCCCGTCTGCCAGCTGCTCTCCAGAGCACATTTGTCACTCTCCTCATCACCCCAGGGCTGACCTTTGGCACAGTGGTTAATGACATTCTGGAGCATACCGATAATGTTCGGGGGACCTGGAGACCCTGAGACGGTTCATGCCACCTCCTCAGGCCCCGGGTCCAAGGCAGACGTACCATCGCCACCCACCTGCACCCGAACAACGGTGGGGTTCCTCCTGCCCCATCGCCTCATGCAGAGGAATGACAGCAGGGAGGGGCACAGCGTGCGGTTGAACAACCTGTCAACAGCCATAGGGACGTGCCTCTGGGACCAAGGAGTTTGAGGCGCCAAAGAAAAGGCGGGCCCCGGAAGGACCCCTGACGCACCCCTCCCCGGCCTCGGCCGCTTCTCCTGGTCTCAGAGGGCAAAGTGGGAGGAGTGTGTGGAGTCCCCGTGGGTGTTGTCCACAATGCTCGAGGGGTACCCAACTCCAATTACGTTGCCGGCCCCCATCCTTCAGGGGCCTTCGTGTCACCACAGTGGCCGACCCCCTGAAGAAAACCCTGCGGCTGGAGATCTCCTCAATCCTGGACAAGGGTGCCATCCGCAGGATCGAGAGTTCAGAACTTCTAGGTGGGTTCTACTCCACTTATTTTGTGGTCCCAAAAAGAAACTGAGGGTTTCGACTGATTTTGGACCTCTGCAAACTCAATGGGTACGGTACAGAGGTTCCACATGCTGTCTCCAGGCTGCGTATTGTAGGCTGTGTCCAGGGACCAGTGGTTTGTGACACTGGACCTGAGGGATGCATATTTTCATGTTCCTGTTCACCCAGCTCATTCGCAGTACCTCCGATTCGCTTAAGGGGGGTCATATGAATTCATGGTTCTTCCCTTCGGCCTCTCCTTGGCACCCCGCACTTTCACAAAGTGCATGGACACTGTCCTGGCACCTCTAACATCCCGAGGGTTGTTGATCCTCAATTACCTGGGCGATTGGCTGACTTGTGCCCCAACCAGGACCCAGGTCCTGTCAGACAGAGACATGTTCCTGATCCACATTACTGTAAACGACAGGTGGCCTTCATTGGCATGGAACTGGACTCATGAGAGCACGCCTGCCCACCAGAAGGGTTCAGGCGATCTTATCTTGCCCCGACCACTTTCGGCAGGGGCGGATGGTATCTGTCCTAACCTGCCAATGCCTGTTGGGCTTGCTGATGGCGGCCTTGTTGTTGATTTTCCCTGGGCCTGCTCCATCTCTGGCCTCTTCAACGGTGGTTCAACTCCCACCGGCTGCACCCGAAGCACCACCGCCAGCTGTGGGTGACCGCACAGTGCCTATGGGCATTGTTGAGGTGGTGCTGTCACTCCTTTCTCTCAGGTGGGGTGGAGATGCTGAGGATGTGCCGCCGGAAGTTGGTCAGCACAGACGCCTCCCAGATCGGCTGGCGGGTGTGACCAAGGGCAGGTTGGCCAGCGGCTGTTGGTTACTCCCTTGGAGCGGCAGGCACATCAATAGACTAGAGCTTTGAGCTGTACTATTGGCCCTGCAGTCGTTCCTCCCACAACTGAAGGGAAGACATGTCCTGGTGAGAATAGACAACACCACAGTGGTGGCTTACATCAACCATTGGGGTGGACTGAGGTCGCATCAACTCCATCTTATGGCACGGGAGCTCCTTCTCTGGGCTCAGAGACGTATAGCATCTCTACGCGCAGCACACGTGCCCGGCATCCTGAATGTGGCAGCGGATATGCTCTCGAGGGAGGGCCTGCCACCTTGAGACTGGAGCCTACATCCCCAGGTGGTGCAGCACCTGTGGGACAAGTTCGGGAGGTTGCAGGTGGACCTCTTTGCCTCCCTGGACAATGCGCTCTGCCCCTTGTGGAGCCACCATGGCCTCTGGGCTTGGATGCTCTGGCTCACGATTGGCCCGGGCTGAAGCTTTACGCATTTCCCCCTTTTCCCCTGATCCAGGCTGTGCTGGACAGGACCAGGTTGGCAGAGCATCGGCTGCTTCTGGTTGCCCCATACTGGCCCAGACCACCCTGGTTTAGCCTTCTCCTTTCGCTGTTGTCTGGGACACCTTGGTAACTTCCCCTGAGACCGGACCTGCAGTCTCAGGCCGGGGAACTCTGTGGCACCCGAGGCCGCACCGCCTCAGTCTATGGGCTTGGCCACTGAACGGCACCAATGGTCCATGTTAGGACTACAGGAGGGTGTAATGAACACCATGCAGAACGCAATGGCGCCCCGGCTACAACCGTGACATACCAGTTGCACTGGTGGTTGTTCTGCTCATGATGCACTGGTATTGAGGTTGTGCCTGAGTCATGCGGGGTGCAGTATGTCCTCCAATACCTGCAGTCTCACTTGGATGAGGGCTTGACAGCCTCTACACTGAGAGGGTATTTGGCTGCTATATCTGCCTGCCATGTGGGGTGGATGGACAGGCCAGTGGGGCGCCATCCCTTGGTCTCCAGGTTTATGAAGGGGGTTTGTCTCCTGCGTCTAGCTAGGACCCGCTCCATGGCAAGCTGGGATGTGGTCTTTGGCAAAGCTGCCTTTCGAAACGTTGGATTCTACCTCCCTGAAACACCTCTCAGTGAAGGTGGCTTTCTTGGTAGCGATTACTTCCATGAAGAGGGTGGGTGAGTTCCATGCTCTTTCAGTAAGTTCTGAGTGCTACCGGATGTTTATTTGTTTGTTTGACAGAGCCCCAGGACCAGCTTGCTTAGGGGGCTCTTCTCCAGGTCCAGCTCTCTGTAGGGGATGACTTTGTTTTGGAAGGTTTGGGAATTGCTTCCTTTTAGGTGGTTGTAGAATTAATGCAGAGTCTCAATTTTGTGAATTCTTGGATGGTGTGCGGATCCCAGACCTCACAACCATAAAGAGCAATGGGTTCTTTAACTGATTCAAGTATTTTTAGCTCTAAGGCAATGGTGTCTAGATGGAATTTGTATTCGTATTCCTGGGAACTGGGCCTTTTTTGGAACACGTTTTTTTTTGTCTTACTGAGATTTACTGTCATAGCCCAGATCTGACAGAATCTGTGCAGAACATCTATGTGTTACTGTAGGCCCTACTTGGTTGGGAACAGAAGCACCAGATCATCAGCAAACAGACATTTGACTTCAAATTCTAGTAGGTTGAGGCCTGGTGCTGCAGACTGTTCTAGTGCCCTCTCCAATTCGTTGATATATATATGTTGAAGAGGGTTGGGCTTAAGCTGCATCCCTGTCACCCCCCGGCCCTGTGGGGATTTTTTTTTTTTAAATGTTGCCAATTTTAACCGCACACTTGTTTGTATACGTGGATTTTATGTCATATGTTTTTCCCCCAACGCCAGTTTCCATCAATTTGTATAGCAGGCCCTTGTGCCAAATTGAGTCAAGCTTGCTTGTTTGGTAATTCGTGTGCATGGTGAATACATACGTGGTCTGTCGTACGGTAATTTGGTAAAAAGCCAATTTGGCATTTGCTCAGTACATTGTTTTCACTGAAGAAATGTACAAGTCTGCTGTTAATGATCATGCAGAGGATTTTCCCAAGGTTGCTGTTGACGCATATCCCACGGTAGTTATTGGGGTCAAATTTGTCTCCACTTTTGTGGATTGGGGTGATCAGTCCTTGGTTCCAAATATTGGGGAATATGCCAGAGCTGAGGATGAGGTTAGAGTATAGCCAATTTGAATTTGTGGTCTGTATATTTTATGATTTCATTTAGGATACCATCAACTCCACAGGCCTTTTTGAGTTGGAGTGTTGTATTTTGTCCTGTAGTTCATTCAATATCATTGGAGAATCCAGTGGGTTTTAGTAGTATTTAATAGTTGATTCTAAGATTTGTATTTGATCATGTACACTAGCATTCAAAAGTTTGGGGTCATTTTAATTGATCATAAATACAGTGTAGACATTGTTAATGTTGTAAATGACTATGGTAGCTGGAAACGGCAGATTTATTTAAATGTTTTATGGAATATCAATAGGCGTGCAGAGGCCCATTATCAGCAACTATCACTCCTGTGTTCCAATGGCACGTTGTTAGCTAATCCAAGTTTATAATTTGTTGTTCTGTGAAGGGAGTAGTACACAGCATTGTACGAGATCTTCCGTTTCTTAGCAATTTCTCTCATTGAATAGCCTTCATTTCTCAGAACAAGAATAGACTGACGAGTTTCAGAAGAAAGTTCTTTGTTTCTGGCCATTTTAAGTCTGTAATCAAACCTACAAATGCTGATGCTCCAGATACTCAACTAGTCTAAAGAAGCCCAGTTTTATGTTTCTTTAAAATCAGCACAATAGTTTTCAGCTGTGCTAACATAATTGCAAAAGGGTTTTCTAATGATCAGTTAGCCTTTTAAAATGAAACTTGGATTAGCTAACACAACGTGCCATTGGAACACAGGAGTGATGGTTGCTGATAGTGGGCCTCTGTACTCATATGTAGATATTCCATAAAAAAATCTGCCATTTATAGCTACAATAGTCATTTACAACATTAACAATGTCTACACTATATTTCTGATCAATTTTATGTTAACGGACAAAAAATGTGCCTTTCAAAAACAAGGACATTTCTAAGTGACTCCAAACCTTTGAATGGTAGTCTGTTTTTGCTGTATTCTTCTGTTATATAGCTCTCTACCCCTCTCTTTCTCGCTTTCACGTCACCACCCCTTTCTCTTTCCTTTCCTCATTCTTTCTCCCTCTGTCTCCTCCTTTTCTCTTTGTATCACTGTCACTATCTTCCTCTGTCGCTCCGTCTCTCTCGGTTCCGGTGTGTGTGTCTGCGTATGCGTGTGTGATTCCTGTTTCTTAAAATAACTGACGGCTCAGATTTTGGTGTACGTGGAACACACACACACACACACACACACACACACACACACACACACACACACACACACACACTAAAAAGCGCACACACAGGAATTCCCCAGAAAAGAGGAGTCAGTTTTCCGAGGGGGGTTGAGATAATTAAGAGACGTGTGCTTTGTTTAGCCTCTCCCATCCCCAGAGCCTTCAACTTCAGAGAACCGTTAAGGAATGTAAATATATGGCTTCTATAGAAGTTGTGACCAAATATATATTATATGGTATTGAAAAAGCTTACAGGATAACTGGCTCCTACCTCGAAGTTGCAATTACTGTTTCATGGTTCTATAATCGACCTGTGAATGAGAGAAAGGGTCGGGTGTGTGCGCTTGCTTGCTTTTTAGTGTTTGTCTCTGAGACAGTGGCGAGGTCCAGTCAGCTGAGAGGGCTTGGTCTTAACAGGAGACAGGACCAGGCAGACAGGTACAAGCTCGCAGGCAGGTATTATGACTGATTGCCTCACCCCTACAATAGCTGGTTTTCACCTTTCTAGGAAGGTTCGGAGAGCAGGTGAAAGGCTAGAACAGTAGGTAAAAGGTAAAATGCTATGTTGTAGCAGAGAAGGACACTCAGACCTTTTCTCAATTGGAGCTGCTTGATTCCTCCCATCCTTTCCTCCATCCTCTCCTGGCCTCTTTTGGAAAAAGGTCAAAGGTATTTGAGGAGACGAGGCGAGGAAACAAACAAATTACTCTCCTTGTTTCATCAAGTGTTTACATACAGTGCCTTTGTAAATTATTCAGACCCCTTGACCTTTTCCACATTTCGTTACAACCTTATTCTAAAATGTATTAAATAAAACATTTTCCTCAGAAATCTACACACATTACCCCATAATGACAAAGCAAAAACATTCTTAAATGGAAGTAGTTTGGAATCACCAAGACTCTTCCTAGAGTTGGCCGCCCGGCCAAACTAAGCAATTGAGGGAGAAGGGCCTTGGTCAGGGAGGTGACCAAGAACTGATGGTCACTCTGACAGAGCTCATGAGTTCCTTTCTGGAGATGGGAGAACATTTCAGAAGGACAACTATCTCTACAGCACTCCACCAATCAGGCCTTTATGGTAGAGTGGCCAGAGGGAAGCCACTCTTCAGTAAAAGGCACATGACAGCCTGCTCGGAGTTTGCCAAAAGGCACCTAAAGTCACTGACTGTGAGAAACAAGATTATCTGGTCTGATGAAACCAAGATTGAACTCTTTGGCCTGAATGCCAAGTGTCACGTCTGGATGAAACCTGGCACTATCCCTACGGTAATGCATGGTGGTGGGAGAATCAGGCTGTGGGGATGTTTTTCAGAGCCAGGGACTGGGAGACTAGTCAGGATTGAGGGCATTATGAATGGAGCAAAGTACAGAGAGATCCTTGATGAAAACCTGCTCCAGAGCGCTCAGGACCACAGACTGGGGTGAAGGTTCACCTTCCAACAAGACAACAACCTTAAGCACACAGCCAAGACAACGCAGGAGTGGCTTCTGGACAAGTCTCTGAATGTCCTTGATTGTCCCAGCCAGAGCCTGGACATGAACCCGATTTGAATATCTTTGGAGAGACCTGAAAATAGCTGTGCAGCAATGCTCCACATCCAACCTGACAGAGCTTGAGTGGATCTGCAAAGAAGAATGGGAGAAACTCCCCAAATACAGGTGTGCCAAGCTTGTAGCGTCATACCCAAGAAGACTTGAAGCACCTTGGCTGCAATTCTTTAATAAAGTACTGAGTAAAGGGTCTGAATACATTTCAGTTACATTTTTTTTTAAATTTGCAAAAATGTCTAAACCTGTTTTTGCTTTGTCATTATGGGGTGTTGTGTGTAGATTGAGGGGAAAGTCAAGGGGTCTGATTTTTATATTTTCATTTGACCTTTATTTAACTAGGCAAGTCAGTTAAGAACTAATTGTTATTTACAATGACGGCCTACACCAGCGAAACCCGGACGACACTGGGCCAATTGTGCGCCGCCCTATGGGACTCCCAATCACGGCCGGTTGTGATACAGCCTGGATTCGAACCAGGGTATCTCTAGTGACGCCTCTAGCACTGAGTTGCATTGCCTTAGACCGCCGCGCCACTCGGGAGACCTGTCCGAAGGCACTGTAGATGGAATTGCAAAATACATCAAATGTAGTGTAACATTTTTTAACTAGATGTGGCTGTCATTTTATAGACAAAGGGATAAATAAGTAGCGTATCATTTTTAAATGTCTGCATGCTTTTCCCCTCAGAGAAAAAAATAGCTGACTTCAAAATTCTTCAACGGTAGGATACACCTGAGAATCCTCCGCCAGAGCATGCAATCAAGGAGATGAGCGAACTCCTTTGTTCACCTGTTAACAAATTGACACTCCAACATATGTCGACCACTTATCCGTTTCCGGGTCACAGATGAGAGGAGGACGGAGGAGTTGAGGAGAGGACAGACTTTTACCCAATTGAGAAAAGGCTGACACACAGAGACACTGTCTGATTTTTTTTTTGCCCGTGATCTAATTGGTCTTTTGAACTGCGTTGTTGTCCTGTTTCCTTCTACAGTAAATGTGGGACTCTTCCTCCAGAAAGCTGCTTCTTCAGCCTCATCTGCAGCGCTGGATCCTTCATGGGTGAGTCTCTGTCTACACACATGAACTGATCTGGGTTGTCGGGATTAATCAATTAACTTCTCTGGGATATGTGGGACGCTAACGTCCCACTTGGCCAAAAGCCAGAAAAAATGCAGCGCGTCAAATATATTACTATAAAAAGCAATCTTTCATGAAATAACACATGAAAGACACCAAATTAAAGCTACACATGTTGTGAATCCAGCCAACATGTCTGATTTCAAAAAGGATTTACGGCGAAAGCACACCAAACGATTATGTTAGGTCAGTACATAGCCACAGAAAAACACAGCCATTTTCCCAGCCAAAGATAGGAGTCACAAAAAGCAGAAATAGAGAAAATGAATCACTAACCTTCGATGATCTTCATCAGATGACACTCATAGGTCATCATGTTACACAATACATGTATGTTTTGTTCGATAATTTGCATATTTATATCCAAAATTCTTAGTTTACATTGGCGCCATGTTCAGAAATGCCTTCAAAATATCCAGAGAAATTGCAGAGAGCCACATCTAATAACAGAAATACTCATCATACACTTTGATGAAAGATACATGTTTTACATAGAATTAAAGATACACTTGTTCTTAATGCAACCGCTGTGTCAGATTTCAAAAAAACATTACGGAAAAAGCACACCATGCAATAATCTGAGACGGCGCTCAGATATAAACAACATTTCTCCGCCATGGAGTCAACAGAAATACGAAATTACATCATAAATATTCCCTTATCTTTGATCTTCATCAGAATGCACTCCCAGGAATCCTACTTCCACAATAACTTGTTGTTTTGTTGATAATGTCCATTATTTATGTCCAAATAGCTACTTTTGCTAGCACGTTTAGTACACATGTCCAAACACTCGCGCAGATCCAGGCGAACATCAGACAAAAACTTCAAAAAGTTATATTACAGGTCGAATAAACTGGTCAAACTAAGTAGAGAATCAATCCTCAGGATGTTATCATAAATATTCAGTAACGTTCCAACCGGAGAATTCCTTTGTGTCTACAGAAGTAATGGAACGCAAGACGATATCATTTGGAATGCGTGTGACCAGGAACTGGCATTTTGCCAGACCACTGACTGAAACACCTCCCATCCGACCCCACATCACAGTAGAGGCTTCATTCAACGTTCTACAGACTGTTGACATCTAGTGGAAGGCGTAGGAAGTGCAAACAGATCCATATCTTACTGGGATTTGAATAGGCGACGAGTTAAAAATCGACCAGCCTCAAAATCCAAACAGGAAATGAGAATTCTTTCTCAGGTTTTTGCCTGCCATATGAGTTCTGTTATACTCACAGACATCATTCAAACAGTTTTAGAAACTGCAGAGTGTTTTATATCCAATAGTAATAATAATATGCATATATTAGCAGAGTAGGAGGCAGTTCACTCTGGGCACGCTATTCATCCAAAGTGAAAATGCTGCCCCCTATCCTAGACAAGTTAACTCAAGTTAGCTTTTCGTAATACATTTTTTTTGTTGCTAAAAAGCATTCAAAATACACTGAAAACATCAAATACCTATTTACTATATACAATTTATACACCTAAAAACAATGCAATGTCACAAGTTGACTGAGGGGAAGAAAAAAAAAAGTGTGCTTTGTCAATGTACCTGATTTTGCTGACTGTTACTTTGGACAAAATCAAGATGTCAATATTCTTGTAATGCTATTTGTATAATCTCAAATTACAGGTCAATTTGAGCAAATTCTGAATTTGCGTTGATCATGATTAGTCACAGCAAATCCTGTGATAAACTTGATAAAATGTTGGAATTGTTTAACAGCCCTAGAACTCATACATCATGTGCACGTGTCGTGCCCTGTGTGTGTCGGCAGTTTGAGTTTAACAGCTCCAGTCAATGATTCCCAGCTGTGGCTGAGCCCACTCCATTGACACACAGCCCTGGGTATGCATGTGTCTGTGTGCCCGTGTGTTATCCACTGTGGGCCAGGGCGGCCGGACATAATGCCAAGCATCAGAGAGCCAGCTCTGCTTTGTGTCTGTGTACGACTGTGTGTTCATAGTTGTGTGTTTCCGTGTCCCTACCTTACTCTCAGGGGAGAAGAAGCTTGATGATGACCACTGCTATTTAAGGTCTGCTGGCTGGCTGTAGCAGCTTTTAAAGCCAGACTCGGTATGTCCCAAATCAAATTAGACTATTTTTCTGGTTTAAAATACAGTACCAGTCAAAAGTTTGGACACACCTACTCATACCAGAGTTTTTGTTTTTTGTACTATTTTCTATATTGTAGAATAATAGTGAAGACCTAAACTATGAAATAACACATGGAATCATGTAGTAACCACTTTTTAAAAAAACATCTAAATATAAAAATGCGTTTGAGCCAATCAGTTGTATTGTGACAAGGTAGGGTTAGCATACAGAAGATAGCCCTATTTGGTAAAAGACCAAGTCCATATTATGGCAAGAACAGCTCAGATAAGCAAAGAGAAACGACAGTCCATCACTACTTTAAGATATGAAGGTCAGTCAATCCAGAAAATTTCAATAACATTGAAAGTTTCTTCAAGTGCAGTCGCAAAAACCATCAAGCACTATGATGAAACTGGCTCTCATGAGGACTGCCACAGCAAAGGAAGACCCAGAGTTACCTCTGCTGCAGAGGACAAGTTCATTAGAGTTACCACCCTCAGAAGTGTTCAGGGTTCCATTTTAGCTTCTATGGTGTTCTCAATTTGTATGAGTGATTTGGGAAATGGGATGCAACCAGCAAAGTTGCATCTATATGCAGACGATACAGTCATATTCATGTGCTTCTCTGGTTCAGGCTGTTGAAGAGCTCCAGACGGCTTTTTAGTTACTGCAGGCCTCCCTTTATGTTCTCAAACTGGTCTTGAATCTACAAAAAACACATTTCATGAACTTTACCAGAGCTCGCTCTCAGCCAGAGAAGGTTAGCATTGTCACATCTTGTGGCTTATCCATTGAAAATGTGTCATCCTACAAATACCTTTGTATATGGTTGGATGACCAGTTGTCCTTTTAAAGTTCATATGGATACTCTTGTGAGAAAGCTTAAATTTAAATTGGGTTTTTATTTTTGGAATAAGGCTTGCTTCCCAGTTATGGCTAGAAAGAAGCTTGTTCAGGCCACTTTTCTCTCTGTCATTGATTACGGTGACTTGTTGTATATGCATGCAGCCTCTGTCTTAGAGGCTGGACTCTGTTTATCATGCATCCTTGCGCTTTTATTACAAATGCCAAGTCACTCACCCACCATTGCACCTTGTACCAAATGGTAGGTTAGACCTCACTTTATATGCGCAGAAAGCTAAATTTTTATGTGTTTATCTACAAAGCCTTTTTTGGTAAACTCCCTCTTTACCTCTGTAGTCTGGTCTCTTTCACCACCAGCAGTTATCATACCTGGTCTGCTAGGTGGTTGCTACTTAAAGCCCCCAGAACATTCACAGTTTTTGACTGCGTTCTCATCTTGTGCACCAGAGGCATGGAGTAGTCTACAATCCATGCTTCATCTAGATATGTTAGTGCCACTGAATTAATTTCAAATATTGATGGGAAACTGTTACTGAGGAGTGTAAATGCTTTGTTTTAGGCTGGATTATGTTGTATGTTTTATTTCTGGAATGTATTGATTGTTGCTGCCTTGGCCAGGTCTCCCTTGAAAAAGAGACTGGGTCTCAATGGGCTTTTCCTGGTTAAATAAAGCTTAAATAAAAAAAAAGTTAACTGCAACTCAGATTGCAGCCCAAATAAATGCTTCAGAGTTCAAGTAACAGACACATTTCAACATCAACTGTTCAGAGGAGACTGCGTGAATCAGGCCTTCATGGTCGATTTGCTGCAAAGAAACCACTACTAAAAGACGCCAATAAGAAGAAGAGACTTGCTTGGGCAAAGAAACATGATCAATGGAGATTAGACCGGTGGAAATCTGTGTGAGTCCAAATTTGAGATTTTTTGGTTCCAACTACTGAGTCTGTGAGACGCAAAGTAGGTGAACGGATGATCTCCGCATGTGTGGTTCCCACCATGAAGTATGGAGGAGGAGGTGTGATGGTATTTAGAATTCAAGGCACACCTAACCAGCATGGCTACCACAGCATTCTGCAGCGATATGCCATCCCATCTGCTTTGCGCTTAGTCCCACTATCATTTGTTTTTCAACAGGACAATGACCCAAAACACACCTCCAGGCAGTGTAGGGGCTATTTGACCAAGAAGGAGAGTGATGGAGTTCTGCATCAGATGACCTGGCCTCTACAATTACCCAACCTCAACCCAAATTAGATAGTTTGGGATGAGTTGGACCGCAGAGTGAAGAAAAAGCAGCCAACAAGTACTCAGCATATGTGGGAACTCCTTCAAGACTGTTGGAAAAGCATACCTCATGAAGCTGGTTAAAAGAATGCCAAGAGTGTGCAAAGCTGTCATCAAGGCAAAGGGTGGCTACTTTGAAGAATCTCAAATATAAAATATATTTTGATTTGGTTACTACATTATTCCATATGTGTTATTTCATATTTTTTATGTCTTCACTATTATCCTACAATGATAAAAAAAATGAAGGTTTTATGTAGTTAAAATATATATAAGTAGAGCAGCTTTGTTTACAAATTGCAGGTGACATTCCTCCAGGTAATTATAATGCATAGAATGTGGTATGATCAATAGGTCTATCTGGTCCTCTGATCCATCCACTACTACAGCAAACTTGGCAAAAAAAGAAACGTTCTCTCACTGTCAACTGCGTTAATTTTCAGCAAACTTAACGTGTAAATATTTGTATGAACATAAGATTCTACAACTGAGACATAAACTGAACAAGTTCCACAGACATGTGACTAACAGAAATGGAATAATGTGTCCCTGAACAAAGGGGGGAGGTCAAAATCAAAAGTAACAGTCAGTATCTGTTGTGGCCACCAGCTGCTTTAAGTACTGCAGTGCATCTCCTCCTTATGGACTGCACCAGATTTGCCAGTTCTTGCTGTGAGATGTTACCCCACTCTTCCACCAAGGCACCTGTAAGTCCCTGGACATTTCTGGGGTGAATCAAGTTTTTTTTTTTTTTTTTTTTTTAATGGCTCTAGCCCTCACCCTCTGATCTAACAGGTCCCAGATGTGCTCAATGGGATTGAGATCCGGGCTCTTTGCTGGCCATGGCAGAACACTGACATTCCGGTTTTGCAGGAAATCACGCACAGAACGAGTAGTGTGGCTTTGTCATGTCATGATGACCCTGCAGGAAGGGTACCACATGAGGGAGGAGGATGTCTTCCCTGTAACGCACAGCGTTGAGATTGCCTGCAATGACAACAAGCTAAGTCCGATGATGCTGTGACACACCACCCCAGACCTTGATGGACCCTCCACCTCCAAATCGATCCCGCTTTAGAGTACAGGCCTCGGTGTAACGCTCATTCCTATGACGATACACGCAAATCCGACCATCATCCCTGGTGAGACAAAACTGCGACTCGTCAGTGAAGAGCACTTTTTGCCGGTGATGTCTGGTGGGCCTACAAGCCCTCAGTCCAGCCTCTCAGCCTATTGTGGACAGTCTGAGCATTGATGGAGGGATTGTGCGTTCCTGGTGTAACTCGGACAGTTGTTGTTGCCATCCTGTACCTGTTCCGCAGGTGTGAGGTTCGGATGTACCGATCCTGTGCAGGTTTTGTAACACGTGGTCTGCCACTGTGAGGATGACCAGCTGTCCGTTCTGTCTCCCTGTAGCGCTGTCTTAGGCGTCACAGTACGGCCATTGCAATTTATTGCCCTGGCCACACCTGCAGGCCTCCTTGCAGCATGCCTAAGGCACGTTCACGCAGATGAGCAAGGTTGGCTGGCCCAGCTGTCTGATACTGACTGGAAGGGTGGCTGGCCCAGCTGTCTGATACTGACTGGAAGGGTGGCTGGCCCAGCTGTCTGATACTGACTGACTGACTGGAAGGGTGGCTGGCCCAGCTGTCTGATACTGACTGACTGACTGGAAGGGTGGCTGGCTCAGCTGTCTGATACTGACTGGAAGGGTGGCTGGCCCAGCTGTCTGATACTGACTGGAAGGGTGGCTGGCCCAGCTGTCTGATACTGACTGGAAGGGTGGCTGGCCCAGCTGTCTGATACTGACTGGAAGGGTGGCTGGCCCAGCTGTCTGATACTGACTGGAAGGGTGGCTGGCCCAGCTGTCTGATACTGACTGGAAGGGTGGCTGGCCCAGCTGTCTGATACTGACTGGAAGGGTGGCTGGCCCAGCTGTCTGATACTGACTGGAAGGGTGGCTGGCCCAGCTGTCTGATACTGACTGGAAGGGTGGCTGGCCCAGCTGTCTGATACTGACTGACTGGAAGGGTGGCTGGCCCAGCGGCCACTTGAACTCTCAGAGCACGTTATGACGTCTGGCCTGGGTTTGATTACATTGTCTTGCCTGAGTTTGTTTTGTCTCCCCGACAGTTTGGTATTTCACCATCACAAATAACGTAAATGTGACTTACTAAGATTAAAGTGGTAGTTCACCCAAAAGGGTTTTGTTTCTGTGGCACTGTTTCCACATGCTAATGTTTTAGCATTTGTTGCACAAATCCAATTCAAGTCATGGGACCCATATTGGCATTTTTCACAAATGTTCAACGATTAGTGACTCTGTGGAGCTTCGCAATCAATTTGAGATACTTTTGGATGATTTGAACAAATGCTATTATTGGTCATGTGGAATCAGTGCCAGGGAAACTAAACCAAAGCATGAGTTGCTGTCATACCCTGTCCATGGTCTGCTTACAGGGTAAGCAAGCCAATATGTCATTTTGTAATTTGGGTGAACTATCCCTTGAACATTACATATTTTAGTGGACTACTTTTGACCAGGGCCCTATGTAGGAAATAGGGTGTCATTTGGGACGTTGCCCAGGACATTTGTCCCTCCCGGAGCCTCGATAAGCACTTTCCCTCACTTAACTTAGCTCTGACTTGACCCCACAGAGAACCGAGATTGCTTAACTTAGTTCTGACGTGAGAAAACAGATAGCCAATCACTCCATATTGGGTAGAAAACGGGGAGAGGGAGCTATAGAGGGTCGTAATGAATAGGAGAAACATTGCTTTAGTTTAGATCAAAACTTCAGGGAACTGATTCTTCAGGGTGTGTAGCAGCTGAGTTTAGAGAATGTGTCATTCCATTTGATTTCATTTGTACTTTTTGACTGCAACCCTTTTGATTTGAACAAAACTTTCCATACGTATTTGCCCATGGAAGAAGTGGTCAGAAAGTGACTTTTTGGATCTGAATGGCAAAACATTCAGAAGATAGAAGTGCCCAAAGTTGACCCATTTTTGCATACCCCACCACACAATGAGACATCCATGTCTTCATCACTGGAAAATATAAACTGTGGTGTTTAATTTAAAAGCTTACAAAAGGGTTTTCAAACTATTTGATAATTTAATGGAATTATGCAATCTTTCATCATCTGAGGTGTTTGTTGTGCCCGCCATCGGTTGAGGCGCAGCATACTCTCGAATACAGAGTGGGTCTGGCTCAAACCCATGGCTCAGGTTCCCCCTCTCCTTCCTGAGTTCAGAGAGAACCAGAGCAACTCGTCGAGTAGTGGGGACAGCGGGTTAGGGAGAGGAACAGAAACAGGCACATGATGATCTGTGGTTAGGGCACGTTTACTTTAATTTGGGATTAGCTTTTGTAAATGTCCATAGCCATGTTCTTCAATGCAATGCCAGGGTCATTCATAAGGTGAATGCACCAATTTGTAAGTCGCTCTGGATAAGAGCGTCTGCTAAAAGACTTAAATGTAAATGTCATTCATTAGAGCACTCATTTCAAACATAACAAAGTTTTGCAATGCAAAATGAAAACAAGCTTTTATTTTCCTACAGGTAGTCCCTCCCTGTTTCAGTCCAGTTTTCTTCTAGCTAGTGAACCTTGTTCAGAGGTGCTACAGTATGTCCTTCCATGGTAACATGGCAGTCACTGCAGGGGCTTACTCATCAATTGCTTTAGTTAGTACACATTCTGAGTCTACCGGTCATCCCATAATAGATTCAAAAGGTAGACTCGGAGAAGGATACTGTTGCTATCGTCAACGACACTGAATGTACTGCCAGATGTTTTCAGGGGGAAATGTATATTTGATTATCAAACTTCAACATGTTTAAGCATTAAAAGCCTACGGTAGGGTCATGCACTGAAGGCTTCAATATGAAAACTGTTGTTTTTAAATAAATACACAGCTGGACCTTATTGACGAAGACTGCTAGCTAGGCAACCAGCCAGTGCACAGACCAGAAAGACACTGTAATTGAATGCAGTAAATGCCAATTAACTTTCTTTCTCCTCAGTGTTTTCTGTTGAATAGGAACCAGAACAGAGAGAGAAATAAGGCACCATTTCCCTTTCCTACTAGCCTGGAGACAAGGCTGTTTGTTTTTCCATGCTTGTAACTTACCTCACTTCTCTGAAATGACTTGGGTGCACTGAACACACATGCGCGTAGGCATCACACACACACACACACACACACACACACACACACACACACAATGAAACCCCATTTTATTTTCTTCTTACCAATGTCTGTGTGTCTTCAGCTTAATGCCCTGCGGCAGGGGAACTCTAGCTAGCTGCTTTTGTTGGTCTGTTCTTTCATAACATCACTCTGCCCCTAGGTGTATGTTTACTGCCAGAATTCCTTCTGTCCCATATTGTATGTTTAAATTATTGTCAGAACTGTGGTGCTTTTGTCTTCTCTCGGTATTTGTCCAGTCTGTGGTGCTTTTGTCTTCCCTCGGTCTTTGTCCAGACTGTGTGTGTGTGTCCTGTAGTGACGCCAGGCAGGGTTGGCACAGCAACACCCATACCAACACCTGTCTGGGCTTAGCAACAATGGTATTTCGACCCACCATTGAGGAAACCCTAACCTACCTTAAGGAGCCTGTGGTGGAGGCCCTACTTCAACAGTACTAGTCCCTCCCACCTTGGAACGGGCCCCTGTTCATTAGGGATTTAACAGATAAAAAAGACTGAAACAGTGAGGCATTATGTGGGCTTGTGCAATTAGAAAAAAACATTGTTTTCTGTTGCAAAATATATATATATTTTTTATTCTGTTGCGTGCCCTCATGAACATGACCCGGGCATCTCAGCTTGAGGTCACGACACAAGGGGCTCCTAGTTCTCTACCCACCTCCTTCTCTCCATCCCACTCTCCCTTTCCTCCTTCCCACTCTCTTGTCGTCTCTCCCTCTCACTCTCTCCCCTTCCTCCCACTCTCACTCCACTCTTCCTTCCCTCACAGCTATCTTCAATTAGGCAGGTACAATGAAGCCCACACAGAGACCAGTGTAGCATGTCGGCATTAGGGACAGTACAACCAGTCCAAACCCATTAGCAATGACCCCTCGGTCTGTACCCCTTTCCTTTTCTCTCTCTATTTCACTAGTGTAACTCCTCTGGTCTCTCCTTCACCCTTTCTTCCCTATTCTTCCTCCTCCCTTCCCTAGTATTGTCACCTCGTGAATTTCCTGGAAACCATTGAAAAAAACTCTCGCTCTCTCTCTACAGTGATGGTGATAGTATTCCTACGTTATGCCCATGTGATAGAGAAGTATCAGAACTGTGTGTTGAACACAGCGGGCCTAACCACCGGCTGGATCTGTGCTGCAGGACTCATCATGATTGGCAACTTCCAGGTACGTGCGTTCAGCAACACAACAACTGTTTCACACTCTTCATCTGTCCCTACCTCTCCTCTCCTCTGCTGCCCCAACCCTTTTCTATTCTCTCCACCTCTCCTCTCCTTCCTCTGCTGGTGCCTCTGCATTCTAGACCTGCTTCATGTTGTAGTTATGGACCACTCACATATGGGAACACACAGACCCACACACACACTATTAGGGTAGTTAGTGAGGTGTCCCACCTTAATTCCTGCCCTGTGGTTGTTTAGTTGTTCAGGACATAGTTTCTGCAAGTTTAAATATTTGGAACTTTGGCACCGTGCGAGCGACTTGGCATCAATTTGGGGTACTATAGGAGGGTTGCCGTAGAGACTAGTGGAGGAAGGGGGGTGGGTTCCTTAACATTCAGTACAGTAGGCCTTTGCCTGCAATCAGTTATGTCTGAATGACTTCCTCCCTCTTTCCCTCTCTCCGTTTATCCTAATATCTCTCTGTCTATCCCTACTCTCTACTAGGCTTGTAAAATTCAGCAAACATTCATAAAATTCACAGGTATTTCAGAGAACGGTGATTCGTAGACCGAGGATATACCTACTCGCTTTTTCCCTCCTGACTTCAGGAATCCTCCACCAGGAGTAAAAACAATATAATAAAGTTTAAAATCTACTGCTTACTCTCTGGGCGTTCAGGGCTCTGGGCGGTGTGTTTGTGGAAGGAAGTGGTGTGTGTGTGTGTGTGTGTACAGGATGTTTCTACCCTGAATGCCAGACATGGACTTTTCATAACAAAACTGGAGAGGAGACGTGTAAAGCTGACACCTTCACTACTCCCTTGATTCTCCTTAAGGCGTCTGCATACTAGATTCGGTTTGCTCCTTGCAGAACTCTACTAGGCGACGTGAACGTCTGTTACTCGCATACTCCCTTAAAAGACCTTCGCTTGAAAAACGAGAAAAAAGCGGCAATAGTACTGTTTGTCCCACTTGAGACACCGTAGCCAGTATATACGTCCTCAAAATAGTCCGAATTAATCTAAGGTAACTCAAGAAATCTGTAATTCATTTAATGTTTTTTGCAGAGGTCTTCCCTCTACCAACTCTGGTGACTCATTAAAAATAGAGGACGTTGTTACTTCCATGGGTATTTACTGTACGTCTCTGAGCTTTCTGTACTTCCTTGAAATGAACACCCACTAAATACACTAAGAGGGATATTACAGATGGTGCTGATTTTTTTTTTGATAATTAATAATAACCTTATTTGTATAGTGCTTTTCAGTACAAGTAACAGTGTTTCACACAATAAAATAATTAAATAAAACCACTTACAAAGCAACGACAGGAGGAATACAGTTTTTATTTAACCTTTATTTAACTAGGCAAGTCTGTTAAGAACAAATTCTTATTTACAATGACGGCCTACCCCGGCCAAACCCAGACGATGCTGGGCCAATTGTGTGCCGCCCTATGGGACTCCCAATCACGGCCGGATGTGATACAGCCTGGATTCGAACCAGGAACTGTAGTGACGCCTCTTCCACTGAGATGCAGTGCCTTAGACCTCTGTGCCACTCGGGGCCCGGGAGGAAGGAGAATTAATGAGAAGCATCCCAAATGTCAAACAAACTGAAGCATTCATCTTTTCAAAGAAAAACCTTCAAATCCCTAACTAACAATTAGTCGTCATGCCATGTCATGATATGACTCGGGGTGTTAATGTGAGAGCTTCCTGACAGGGGAGGTTGTTAGACATGGTTGTGTGAAGATGAATGTGAAACTCCATGTTTAGTGACTATCTCAGGAAAGCACTGAGGATTTTAAGCCTGACAACTTAGAGCCCCATGGCAGGATAACCCATGCTCAAGGAAAGATTTTTCACCTAGTCTGAAACGATAATATAACTGCTTCAGATGGGAAGCATGCGGACACCTTTAGCCTCTGTGTGTGTGTGTCAAAGCAAAAGTAAGAGCAAAGATTTTGATCACTAAAGCAAGAAACACCACAGCCTGTCGTTTCCTATGGGAACAGATGTCATAGTGGGCAGAGCCAAGCAAGGAGGTGGGCAGAGCCAAGCAAGGAGGTGGGCAGAGCCAAGCAAGGAGGTGGGCAGAGCCAAGCAAGGAGGTGGGCAGAGCCAAGCAAGGAGGTGGGCAGAGCCAAGCAAGGAGGTGGGCAGAGCCAAGCAAGGAGGTGGGCAGAGCCAAGCAAGGAGGTGGGCAGAGCCAAGCAAGGAGGTGGGCAGAGCCAAGCAAGGAGGTGGGCAGAGCCAAGCAAGGAGGTGGGCAGAGCCAAGCAAGGAGGTGGGCAGAGCCAAGCAAGGAGGTGGGCAGAGCCAAGCAAGGAGGTGGGCAGAGCCAAGCAAGGAGGTGGGCAGAGCCAAGCAAGGAGGTGGGCAGAGCCAAGCAAGGAGGTGGGCAGAGCCAAGCAAGGAGGTGGGCAGAGCCAAGCAAGGAGGTGGGCAGAGCCAAGCAAGGAGGTGGGCAGAGCCAAGCAAGGAGGTGGGCAGAGCCAAGCAAGGAGGTGGGCAGAGCCAAGCAAGGAGGTGGGCAGAGCCAAGCAAGGAGGTGGGCAGAGCCAAGCAAGGAGGTGGGCAGAGCCAAGCAAGGAGGTGGGCAGAGCCAAGCAAGGAGGTGGGCAGAGCCAAGCAAGGAGGTGGGCAGAGCCAAGCAAGGAGGTGGGCAGAGCCAAGCAAGGAGGTGGGCAGAGCCAAGCAAGGAGGTGGGCAGAGCCAAGCAAGGAGGTGGGCAGAGCCAAGCAAGGAGGTGGGCAGAGCCAAGCAAGGAGGTGGGCAGAGCCAAGCAAGGAGGTGGGCAGAGCCAAGCAAGGAGGTGGGCAGAGCCAAGCAAGGAGGTGGGCAGAGCCAAGCAAGGAGGTGGGCAGAGCCAAGCAAGGAGGTGGGCAGAGCCAAGCAAGGAGGTGGGCAGAGCCAAGCAAGGAGGTGGGCAGAGCCAAGCAAGGAGGTGGGCAGAGCCAAGCATGAGCTAGCAAGATCCTATTGGCCTGTTCTAACGTACATCTGTATATTTCCGTTAGGGAACGCCTATTCTGTGACATGGCCGTGTGCAATAAATCAATTTGACTTTGCACTCCTTCTAAACAACGCAATTTAAAAATATATATAACATTTGTCTACTCTGTTCATAACAGATTATAGTTTTGGGAACAGAAAACGCTATTGAGATCAAATGTTTCATCGATGAGAAGATTTGCAGAATGTCGGCCAAAATCCATCTAGTTCCATCTTCTCCCACTGCCTGCCAGTGGGCTTCCTCTCACCTCCATATTTGGTAGTGAGTGACAACGCCAAGCGCATGCTTCATATTTATACATCCAGTGAAATATCTGTCTCATTGTTCGATCTGTGGTAAGAGCAGGGAGTAGCATCAGTGACTCACTTCCCTCCCTTTCTCCCTCTAACCCTCCTATCTTCTGGGGTCTGTCTGCCAGCAGAGCGTTGTGAAAAACTGGGGGGAAATTTTACGGGGGGGTGGGTTTAAGTGAGTCATCACGGCACGCATGTGTGTTTGTTACAGCCAGGAGCAGACTGTGTGCACACGTGTCACAGACCCCATCTGTACCCAATCAGAGCCAGTCTCTAGAACTTTCTGTACTCAATCACCAATCAGAGCCAGTCCCCACCGCAGTAGTGTTGGATGACATTTAATTCTATTAAACTTAATTAATTCAAAAAATTTGCTGCACAAAGCAATGCAAATATATATATATATATATATATATATATATATATATATATATATATATATATATATTATACATATTATACATGTATAGCTACATAAATACATAGACATAGCATATTTAACACTCACATTAGTAGACCGATTTGAAGCAGTGAAAATACAATAGGCAGTGTTTGCAGATGGAACAGAAGCACAAACAGTACTAAGATGAAAGCCTCACAGAGAGCATCAGAAGCAACACAAACTCTAAAAGTACTAGGCTATAATAACACTTTTAGGACATCATGTTGTGTTATGCAGGGCAGGACTCTTTGACTCGGATCCTTTTAGACAGGAGAGGACCTGAAATAGATGGCCCCAGAGACACACACACACACATCAGGGGTGGATGTGAATAGTACACTTCTTTGGGTGTTCTCTCTGTGGGCGCTGGCCGGGAGAGAGACCACAGGAAAGCAGGAAAGGAGGGGATGAGGCAGGCGGGCGGAGGGAGGTGGGAAAGGCATGACTGGTAGTCAGTCTGCTTCTCTCTCCCAGAGACAACTGAAGCTTCTCTGGGCCACAGACATCTCTCTTTACACCTATTTCACCATTCCAGTTCTCCCTGTTCTGAATGATCCTACCTTCTTTCTAAGCCTATTATTTGCTCTCTCACTATTAAAACCCCCTCTTTTTTTATACGTTCTGCATCATCCTGGCACTTAACCCTAATTGCTCCTGTAAGTCACTCTGGATAAGAGCGTCTGCTAAATGACTTTAATGTCAGTGTGTTACACAGCCTCTTCACCCTGCCTCCAACAGGTAGATTGACGTCCTAGCATTTACTGCCTGCCAAAGTCAACTGCGGGCTTTGGCTGGGCGGGCAGCATTAGAAAATATGGCTAGCTGAAGGGGTTTACATTGGAAAGACTTGCAGAAAGGCTGTACTTTCCTTTCCTCAACTCTACTTGTGTCTGTGTGCGCTCTAGTGTGTGACAGCTAAATAGGAAAGTGTTGGACCAGAAGCAATAGGATTTACCTAATGGACACTGCTACCGAGGAGAGGGATGAGAGGAGGGAGAGGTGTTACTGCACTGCAAGCTGTCTTTATCTGTATGTCAACAGTAATTATATACTGTATCTGTCATCTCTGGCTGTTTGGTCTTTGATTTTATAGGAAGAGCCATAGAGAGAAATGTAATTAATTTGGTCTTTAAGGAAGAGCCTAGAAAACCTACTGTCATTTCATACTGAGTTAGTGAGGGCAATGGAAAGCTGTTTCTGTAGCCGAAGCCTTTGGTCTGATAAATTAGACCCTTGTCTTAGTTAATAATAGCTAGTCTAACTTGTCATTTTCATATGGATTGTAGTAGTTCTGGGAGAACTACCAATTGCTGAAGGTGACTTGGCACACACAGACATTTATTCTGTCGGTCCCCTTGGTCTGGTCAGTACCCTGCATTGTTTAAAGCTGCTTTGAGTGTGTGTTCTGTTATCAGGTTCCATCAGTCTGTCTTGTGCCACTGAGGCCTCTCTTGCTCGCTCCCCCTCTCTCTTGCTCGCTCCCCCTCTCTCTCGCTCGCTCCCCCTCTCTCTCGCTCGCTCCCCCTCTCTCTCGCTCGCTCCCCCTCTCTCTCGCTCGCTCGCTCCCGCTCTCGCTCGCTCGCTCCCGCTCTCTCCCCCTCTCTCTGACTCCCACTCCCTCTATCCCTGTCTCTACAGTATCTTGTTCTGTCTAAAGAATGAATAAAAGTAACAGGTGGCTCCATTGACAACACAGCAGGGTCACTGAGTTACCTGACTCAGTAGTTTCAATGACTGACTACTGCTGCCCCCTTCTGGCCAAATTGAGCCACAGCAGCACTAGAGGCTGGAACACAGGGGGCTTTTGTCTAGAATCATATGCCATCATGTGTTTCAATGTGACGTCTTCAGTGTATTCAGTATGTGCCTTGTTCAATGCCCATTGAGACAATGAAAATCAAGCCTATGCTAATAAATGCATCTCTCTCATTCTACCTTCCCTCTCGCTCAATCCCTCCCAGGTGGACAATGCTAAGATCCTCCACTATGTGGGTGCAGGGGTAGCGTTCCCCACCAGTATGCTGTTTGTGTGTCTTCAGTCGGCTCTAACCTACAGGCTGGCCAAGACTCAGGGAGAATACAGCCTGGCTCACCTACGACTGGGCATGACACTACTGGCCTTCATCACCCTGGTGCTTAGTATCCTTTACTGCAAAAGACTCAATAAGATCTGTGTTATCTTCACAACCAAGGCCCTGCGATAGACTAACGTCCTGTCCGAGGGGGGGGGGGGGGGGGGGCTTACAGGTACATCAAGCTGTCTCACGCTACAGAAACAGGAGATGAGGTGTTAAGTCAAGGCTCATACTACTTATCACAACCAGAGGGAAGATGGAGGGGGGGTGTTGGAATGTGGGAGAGAAGCGAAGGATGGGGGGGTGGAGGAGCTGGAGAGTGGGGAGGGGGGTGGAGGAGCTGGGGAGGGGGGTGGAGGAGCTGGAGAGTGGGGAGGGGGGTGGAGGAGCTGGGGAGGGGGGTGGAGGAGCTGGAGAGTGGGGAGGGGGGTGGAGGAGCTGGAGAGTGGGGAGGGGGGTGGAGGAGCTGGAGAGTGGGGAGGGGGGTGGAGGAGCTGGAGAGTGGGGAGGGGGGTGGAGGAGCTGGAGAGTGGGGAGGGGGGTGGCGGAGCTGGAGAGCGGGGAGGGGGGTGGAGGAGCTGGAGAGTGGGGAGTGGGGTGGAGAGGGGGGTGGAGAGTGGGGAGTGGGGTGGAGAGTGGGGTGGAGAGTGGGGTGGAGAGTGGGGAGGGGGGTGGGGAGGGGGGTGGAGGAGCTGGAGAGTGGGGAGGGGGTGGAGGAGCTGGAGAGTGGGGAGAGTGGGGAGGAGCTGGAGAGTGGGGAGGGGCTGGAGAGTGGGGAGGGGCTGGAGAGTGGGGAGGGGCTGGAGAGTGGGGAGGGGGGTGTCGAGGAGCTGGAGAGTGTGGGGGGGTGTCGAGGAGCTGGAGAGTGTGGGGGGGTGTCGAGGAGCTGGAGCGTGTGGGGGGGAGCTGGAGCGTGTGGGGGGGAGCTGGAGCGTGTGGGGGGGAGCTGGAGCGTGTGGGGGGGAGCTGGAGCGTGTGGGGGGGAGCTGGAGCGTGTGGGGGGGAGCTGGAGCGTGTGGGGGGGAGCTGGAGCGTGTGGGGGGGAGCTGGAGCGTGTGGGGGGGGGGGGGGCTGGAGAGTGTGGGGGGGGGGGGACTGGAGAGTGGGGGGGGGGTCGAGGAGCTGGAGAGTGTGGGGGGGGACTGGAGAGTGTGGGGGGGGGGGACTGGAGAGTGGGGGTCGAGGAGCTGGAGAGTGTGGGGGGGGGGACTGGAGAGTGTGGGGGGGGGCTGGAGAGTGGGGGGGGGGACTGGCGAGTGTGTGGGGGGGGGGGGTAGAGGAGCTGGAGAGTGGGGGGGGAGACAGGGTATGAAATAGGGAGTTGAAGGTGGATAGGAATGTTGCTGGTGTAGTCCAATATAGGATACATCCACTCCCTACAGCTATCCACTAGTGCATAGGGCCCGGGCTAGGGTTTGTTTTGGGACTTGGACATCCTCTTCTCATGTCAGTCAGTCTGTCCGTCTGTTAGTTGTGCTCCTTGACCTCCCTGCCTCTAGGTGGGTTAGTCTCTGTCACTGTTTGTAACTCTGTTAGAGCTGCTCCTTGACCTTCTTGCCTCTAGCTGGCGTGTTCTTTATCCAGGAGAGCTTCGTCCTGCAGCACGCGTCGGCCATCTTTGAGTGGGTATTCTGCATCATCATCATGCTCTTCTATGGAACCTTCGCCTTCGAGTTCACCGGCGTCACAGGAGATACTGTGATGGTGCTAGCCAGAGGGGGAGCCCTGGGGCCCAACAGGAGAGGCCACAAAGTGGAGTCCCTAGGAGGTCCCATTCCACACCCCCCTGAGTCCATGTCAATGCTGTAGTCCCTGGGAGAGAAGCCAGAGAGCTTGCCTGTACCATTATCAATCTGGGGGAGGTGGAGGGACTTCTGAGTATCCATTGCCAAAACACCACCATTGCAGGGTGTGAAGTGGACTATGCCAATGCCACGTAAGCCAGGGGGAGTGGAGTAGACAATATGGGGCAGATGGGAGTTGGTACTGTTCCCCTGTCCCAGCCTCAAAAGACAATGCTTGTGTTTGCACGTCACTAAAGGAACCAAATCCTCTCTTCCATTTCTTTCATTCCCCCTTTTTCCAGCCAAAGGAGGAGTGGTGCTTTACAGGAAGTTTTCCCTACTGCTGTCTGACGTCACTGTCGTCTGGACGCAGGTTAAGAGAGGGGGGCAGGCTACCAGACGGCCAGAGAGAGAGAGAGCGAGAGGCTATATCATGAGAAAGAGAGGCTGATGGAAAACTAGAGGAATGCATTAGAGAAAAGAGAGAGACTGCCTGTGTGGGAGAGCTAGGCCTGTGTAATGTTAGATTTGCACATGAAATCTCTTTATTTTCAGAGACCGTTTAGTGAGCAGACAGCAGACCCCCAGTGCTAGAGTCCAAACAAGGCAAAAAGCTGCCGTCATTTGTTCTTTAAAACGCACAATAACAATACCATGACACCCGGGTCTCACATAGCTCCCAATATGCCAAATGGAATATTTGGGATATTTAAAATGGTTAAGTTGACTCTCCTCACATTTGGGGAAGACTAGCTAAAACGAATGTGTTCATGACATGGATGCTTCTCTGATTAACAGTGTCTTGGTCATTGAAACCCGGGTTTAAACCTGGGAATATCTGGCTGCCAGAATGACCTTATTTTTCTACTGAAGCTATGTAAACATGCCTTATAAAGCTGGACATTGTAATGCAGACTACAAATATCATTTTTTCCCCTCATGGTTATTAGATAAACTTGAGTATATGGAAAGCCAAACCTCCAATAGTATTTTATAAATGTTGACTGTAAAGTTCAACCTAAACTTATGGATGTTGGGAGGGGAGAAGAGGACTGGAAGAATCCAACTGTAAACCAGCTAATACAAGCCAGAGCTGTGCCTGGGCTGATCGAATTAAATCACAGAAAGTCTGAAAAATAGAGAATCTATTTATAGTCAAAGAAACAATGAGTGGACACGCCTTCTCTATTTCAGAGCTCCCTTTTTTCTATTTGTCAGCCTGGGTGTCAATCTTTTTCTGCTTCAGACAGCTTGTTACCGTCCCAGACTGCGTGTTACCGTCTCAGTCAACTTGTCAGTTGTTTTGCAAGGGTACAATGTATTGTTGAACGCTGAAACTACAGAACAGTCCTACACCCGGGTTATCTTCTTGGCTTTGGCTTTCTGTTCCTTTAGCTTATCCTGGCATAGGGACAAAAGGGAACGGGATGGAGCTTCTACTTGCTGCTGTTCTTCCATAGAATGTAGAGAGACAAACCATCCGTGTCCATTCTCCTGCCTGGAACTACACTGTGCCAAACTATCCTCCTGCATTTCAGAGCTTGTGCTAAGAGATCTTATTATGCAAATCTGTCTCCACTGTTTCAAAGCTGCCACATTAGCTATGATAATGAATAATAAATTGGTGGTGCTTATATTTGTCCTATTTCATACATGTACAAGTATGTGTTAATACGCAAGTACCATGTTCTACCAACTGAGCCACACGGGACCACCATGCTCTTCTATTGCTATCAACTGGTTCAAAGTGGCCTTATCAACTGTTGGATGAGTATAAGGCCTGTGTATTCTGACTGAATGCTGTGCCAACCAATCCCCAACATGACGTTCATCATCTATCTGTATGGGGGATATTAGTGCCAGAAAATGAATTGAATTCTGATTAATTGAATCTCGGTTTTCAAGTGGCCTTTAAATGCTATTTTCTTGAAACTGTCTTAATAAATCTCACTTACCAAGTATTGACTTACTCTGCCAAAGGTTATCAAATCATATGAGAGAGCTTCAAGAAGTAGGATGATGTTTTCACCTAGATACTTATCCAGGGTCAGTTTAGCATATTTCCTCTTTAATGGTTAGGATTGGGCCAGGGTTAATGTCTACGCTGAGCATCATGGTCATTAGTCACCAAACGGAAATAAACTGTCTGAAACAGGGAGGGACTAACTGGACTACCTGTCCAATGAAAAATTCATATTTTCACGGTCAATTTTGGAACATTATAAAACATTTTCCGTTACATGTCTTAATGAATACGACCCTTGTCAATGTTCTGTTTCTCTGTTTACTGATCTACCTTCAAACTTTTGCCTCTCAGGAATCTGTTACATCACCAGCTGGCTACAATCAGTGATTCTAAACAAAACTTCACTTTTTAAAGTATATTGTGTTTTAGGGAACTTGTTTTGACCAGTGGGTTGATTTTACTTTTCAATATTGTAGTGCCATTGGCTCTGCCCGTATCTGACCTGATTGGTCATGCCATGGTTCAATTGGTTCTATGTTCTATATTGAACCATATATTTACATATGGAGCTGGTTCTATGCTTTATCAAAGAAGGTCAACACTATACTGTAGAAATAGCAGTGGTGTTTATAAGTGCTTCATTCAGACATCATCAATACGGTTGATGGATAATCGCTAAAGTTTGGTTGCGTTTTATTTTTACATCCAAAGGTCTCTCTAAGGCTCTAAGTTGGTACACGTGTACTCACACAGAGTAGAGAACATTCCTCTATCTAGCTGTTGTCCTCATTGGTATGTTCATTAAGGTCTTACCTACCTACAGATATCCAAATTAAAATAGTGCCTAGAGAACATGTATGTGCCTTTTTTATTTTGACGAAACCAAAGAAAGAGATGTTCCAGGTTAAGTGTTTGTTATAATGAGAGAAGGAAGATGTTTAATTGCCTTAAATTGTTCTACAATAAAACTGTAAAATGAATTAACCTGTATTTCATCATTCAGTGTTCTTGTCCCCCCCCCCCCCCCCCCCCCCCCCCCCATCTCTTGCACATTTCCTCCTCTGGGGATCAACAAAGTAATATCTTAACATCTTTAGTTTATTTTACTCACCCTCTCATCACCTTTCTATGAACAATTAATTGCTAGGGAAAGGAGTAAATCTAGTCAGTTATACAACTGAATGCCTTCAACTGAAATGTGTCTTTGGCATTTAACCTAACCGCTCTGAAACAGAGAGGTGCGGGGGGCTGCCATAATCAACATCCACATCTTCGGCGCCCGGGGAACAGTGGGGTTAACTGCCTTGCTCGGGCAGAACAACAGATTTTTACCTTGTCAGCTCGCCTACCTAATAATGTCAATGGAATAAAATACATGTCTTGGAAATTATACAAATAAGTTATCAAAGTTCCATATATAATATATTAAAAAGAAAGGAGGACCAATGCACTCTTCATATAATTAAGTAAAATGCCTTTATTGGTATAGCATGTTCAAAAGACCAATAAAGGCATTTTAATTAATTATATGAAGAGTGCCTCGGTCCTCCTTTCTTTTTGATGACCAATTTACCCCTTTTACCAAAGAGCACCTTCTGTCTACCAAATGTACCATTGTGTACCTTAGTAGCACTTCCCTTCCTCTTTCTACAATATAATATATTAACTTGGAACAGTGATATGTAGACACATTGCATACCAAGTTTCTGAGGAATGTGGATGTAATAAAACCAATAACACCATGCATAACAACCCAAACACATGCTCTATACACAGCTTTCTATGTTTTTAAATATTTTTTATTGTGAACAATTATTTACATTTTCAGGTTTCTACGCCAACTGTTAGGACTGTGAGTTTGAGGGTGGGGCGAGAACAGCATCTTCTAGGTAAAGAGGGGTGGGGGGGGGGGGGCAAACTTCCTTAGGACAACAAGGTTGGGACGCAGGAAGAGATGATAGCTAGATCAGTACAGCTGAATACATCACAAGGCGACAATGACTCTGGAGCAGAGGGTGAAGAAGGGCAGAAACACCCGCATTTATGTAGATAAAATGAAACCCCTCAGGATGGTTTTTAACAATGTGTAGGGAAAGCATCTGTGAGGTATTTCAAGTCCTTAATGTTTCACTAACTCGGCACTCTGGAACATTTTGGGAGACTGTTTTATACACTATTCCCCTACTAGGTCCTTAAAGGTCCAATGCAGCCCTTTTTATATATATAAAACACTGAGAAATCAAGTTTTTGACTGCATTGGGCCTTTAAAAAAAATACTGGGCCCAGTGACTCAGAGTAAGACTTATAATGTAAACAGACAAGAGTCTATACAAAATACCTCTATACGGCGAGAGAGAGATTATTACTGCTGTTCAAATAAGACTCAAGTGAATGTCTCAAATGGTTTGAGAAAATGGAAGAAAGAGGGAAATTCTGTCAACATAAAATACTTCTGTCATGTTTGTTTGGGAAGCTCAATGTTATTATCCTCAGAAAGCACCATCTCAGGCATATACAATTGTACAAATGTATAAACTTTAAGATGTCCCCAAAATAATATACCTACTGTTGGCAGCATGCACTTTGGCAATTTATTCATAGACTATTTATGCCTATAGTAAAATAATCACAACAATTAACTCACATTCAAGTCAGAATACTAAATACATCAAACCTTATCAGACATCAGAGATGAGAACAGTTCATTCAAGGTGGCAAATATTGTTTACAGCGAGATCCCAGCAGCAGCTCTACAATAGCTCTAGACTACAGATGAAGATACAAATAGCATTTAGTCAAACAGGACTGAGCAGGGGTTCATAGACACATCATAAAGTATTATAAGGCCTTAAGAACAGTTATTAAGCATCCTTATGATGCCTTAAGTGGTTATAAAGCCTTATTCTTCAAAGCTATTTCTACTGCTAGATTTGGTCAACTGTAACACACTGGTAAGAGGTACAGTATACAGCTCAAAACCTCCCTGGGATAAGAGACCTGTGTCGTCTGACTGCATACCTGTTGTTGGTGTTGTGTAATAGTAGTAGTGCATTGTAAAAACTGTCCTGCAGTATTGATGATATAATTACAAAATTAAGACTTGTGAATTTGATCTTTACAAATCTACATATAATATAAACCAGTTTGATACAGAACAAAGATAAGAGTTGTAACTACATCCGAAAACCAAGTTAGAGGGTGATCTCCCTTCTAATATTTGGTTGATTGAAGGTTGTGGTTTGAACCCGCAGATACATATTCCGCTTCGATTATGGATGAATACCAATACAGGATTTATAGCACCATCTTGAGGTGATGTGGACAGAGTGGAGGGGATAATATATATATATTTTTTTGTAATCGTTTAGTATTTAATTGTTTTAATATAACATTTCAAATTACAATACAATACAAACATAAGACATCACTACATGTATATATTTTCTGAATAAACATAAAAAAGCATTAAAAAGTAGTCGAGCGTCACAATTGACCCTCAGCTAAGCCCCGCCCCAAAATGTTGGACAACCAATCGCAGCGCTCCAATGGGTAACAACTGTCGTCGAGTCTGACATCCCACACATGGACAAGCTCACGTTTAAGGTTCTTACATTCTCTCCGGCTATCTACTCTGGTTTCAGAGCACTCTCGTCTGAGTGTACCAGAGCGCAGAATAACTGACGGATTTACGAACGCTCAACACCCGTTGAATATGGCCGGTGTCAGTAAACGTCGGCAAAAAAAAGCATAATTAAATTGTAGCTTGCAGCAGTTAGTCATCAACGCTCTGGATAACATGAAAACAGCCTAACCAGCTCTGCTAGGGCGAGTGAAATGGTCAGAATGATTTGTTCTCTCGTTTGTGGCTGGAAGTAGCTAGCAAGCTAGGCCAGAACACTCGATCAACCCTACTCCTCCGCCCGAGTGTCCAGTGTCCGCTCTGAACGCAGCGAGAACGAAACGCTCTGAATTTATGAATTTCCTGAGAGCACTCTGAGCGCACTCTGGCACTCCTGATTGAATTTACGAACGCACCCTAAATCACATGAAAGCCAGTGAGGGCTACGGCACAAACAGAGTTTTCTTCAAAAGTCATGTTTAAATGGCTAAATCATTGAATAGTACACCAGGAGTATTTGCTACTGTGACTCCTGAAATGCAGAGCCAATTGATGGAGCATTTTTCAAATCCGAAATGATACTTGTTACATTGTTTGCTAGCTCAGCTGGTTAGCTAGCTCTCAGTCTCATTGACCACCAAACGTTACTACCTAGCCAGTTAATATAGCTTGTTTTCTCAAAATGTATGTTAGCTAGCTAAATTAGCAATGTTATGAATAAAACTCCCATCTGCTGTCAACATGTTTCAATATGTTTTTGCATATACATTGATTGATGATTGATTAATTAATATTATGCTACTCATAAATAACATAACTTTTTCGAAACTAATCCAATCTGTTACTTGGACTTCTTGCATCTTTTACTGTAATGGTATTCCAGTTTAGATCAAATCAAATTGTATTTATCACATGCGCCGAAAACAACAGGTGTAGTAGACCTTACAGTGAAATGCTTTAGGTAGTCTGATATTTTTGTTTTCCTAACCCGGCAGTCATTTAATCTTCCTAACCCGGGAGTCATTATAAATGCAGGTTGCGGGTGAGTACAATTTCCAAATGTTGGATATTCCCAATAATATTCCCAATAAATAAAATCAGTTTGATTGGTTTTCAGGAAATTAAAAGGTGTTAAAATGACCCAACATGTTTTTGATAAGATTTCAGTTCGGCTTGGATGCATATTTTATGTGGTTGAAATACGATCAGCTTTTATGATGCTGATAAAGATGGCACCTCCACCTTTACAGACGGACCCTAACCGCTCACTGTCTCAACCCATAATATTTCTTTACTCCTGTTACGAGTCAAAATGTACATTTGGTGTATAATTTTACTGCAACAAATGCTTAATTTTTCAGGAGTTAATATTATTTCAGGTTATGTTAAGGGTTGTAGACCTACAGTTATGTCACTTTTCCATTTAACCCATCTGAACCGAACAGTTCCCTTGACGTGCATTTTGAAGTCCAGGTCTTGTGACTATCGAATTTGTATAGCGTCTCACAATTATCACACATAACATAGCTGGCACTGTTACCACGTTACCAAATCTTTCCCTGGTCTTCCCTTCTATTTATTTTCAACATTCAATTTCTCAGCTTTTCTCTTATTGAATTAAACTCCGACATTGTCCTTTTTTGCCTCAGTGCATCGACAAACTTTTTCTGTCCAAATTCCCAAAAGCATTTGAGAATTTGCATGTATTTGGCACGCTACAGTTAGGCGCTCAGGCTACGGACTAACGCCAGATAAAAATAGCCCATAGATATGAATTGCACAAGAATTATATATTTATGGATTTTTAATGCATTGTTTTCTCTTTATTCAACCTGCCCGCCACTCACCCGCCCTTCATCCACACAATACTGTATTTCATGCCCCTAAACCGATTGCTGGTTATGAGTCAAACCGCACATCACCAATTCACAGTTGGATGAATTCACAATTCTCTGCTTTATATATATATATTTTTTTCAATATTTAACTTTATTTATTAATTTAATTTGTTTTTTTGTTTCTTTGTTTAATAGCAGAAGTGACAATGGAATCACTATTTGTCCAGAGTGAGTGTGAATAAATACTTCTGCATATGTAATACTTCTAACATGTCATTGTTTTGATACTAAGGCACATAAGTGAGACACATAAGTGAGACACAAAGGACACCTTTTATCTGAATGAAAATGTGTGGATTGTCTGATTAAAATCACAGTGAGTTCATCCTCTCTATTGACTGAAATGTTTAATGTGATAGAAAAAGAGATGGAGGAGAGAGAGGGAGGGAGGGAGGGAGGGAGAATAGCGATTCCCCTCTCATTCAAGATAAGAAGCATAAACAAACAAATCCCCTCTATGGGCTACAATCACATAAATGATTGTTTAGCACTAACCAAAAACATCCTTTCACCCTAATCCTAAACCATAACCCCAACACTAGCCAATGAAAAAGCAGAACCATTTGTGGTTGTAGCCTCTAGAGGGGGCCTGTTTTCTATCTCTGGGAGGGATCGTTATATACTTGACCACCAGGGGGTTGATGTTTAAGAGCTTGTTATATACTTGACCACGGGGGTTTTTAAGAGCTTGTTATATATTTGACCACGGGGGTGTTTAAGAGCTTGTTATATATTTGACCACGGGGGTGTTTAAGAGCTTGTTATATACTTGACCACGGGGGTGTTTAAGAGCTTGTTATATATTTGACCACGGGGGTGTTTAAGAGCTTGTTATATACTTGACCACGGGGGTGTTTAAGAGCTTGTTATATACTTGACCACGGGGGTGTTTAAGAGCTTGTTATATACTTGACCACGGGGGTGTTTAAGAGCTTGTTATATACTTGACCACGGGGGTGTTTAAGAGCTTGTTATATACTTGACCACGGGGGTGTTTAAGAGCTTGTTATATACTTGACCACGGGGGTGTTTAAGAGCTTGTTATATACTTGACCACGAGGGGGAGATGTTTAGTAGTTGAGCTCCTTGGGGACTTCCCAGGTAAACTCACTCCGGCCAAAGTGGCCGTAGCACGCTGTCTTCTGGTAGATTGGCCTCTTCAGGTTCAGTTCCCTGTGGAGAGAGAGATAAAACACATATCAGAGGTGGGAAAGACACCTGTAACAGCAGTTGCTACACGAATGTACACTACGACTGCTTGAGTAACTTAAAAGTCCACACAAATCTGTCAATGACATGATAAGCATGACTAACGTGAACTGAGTGAACTAAAACGTTAGAGGTGTTTGCAGCTCTCAAGATGGGTTCCGTAACTGAGCTAATAATATGACCTTCAAGCTGATATAAACCTCTATGGTTAATAGGGATGTGTGCAATGATCTACGACTACATGTTACAAACAACAGTTTTCCTTTGATGACAAGCTGGAGTGACTGCAAAGGTGAGGTGTTTACCGGACAATGACACCAGGTCGTAGGTCAAAGTTCTTGTTTACGATCTGCAGCAGCTCTCTCTCTGACTTTTGTGACGAGCCGTAGGTGAACACGGAGATGGACAGAGGGTGGGCCACTCCGATAGCGTAGGATACCTACAGTCACACACACAGAATGCCCTGAATGCTAATGTCAACGTTTGAGACTTAACACAAACCACTGAGGAAATCTACAGCATTAGTGACAATCATGACAGTATAAAGTAAAAAGGAATTAACTGATGTCAGATCTGTCAGGAGAACTAATGTATTTGGTTGGTATTATATTGAGGAGGAGAACCCATAAAGTGGAGAACCTAGATAACTGTGACGAGACCTCACCTGAACCAGCACCCTCCTGCACAGTTTGGCCTTGACCAGGGACTTGGCCACCCAGCGGGCAGCATAGGCAGCCGAGCGATCCACCTTGGAGAAGTCTTTACCAGAGAAAGCTCCCCCACCATGGGCCCCCCAGCCTCCGTACGTATCAACGATGATCTTCCTACCCGTCACTCCAGCATCACCCTGGCAGAGGAGGAAGAGGGGGTTGATATTATGGCTGCTTTAAGATCTGATCTTGCATAATACCCTTTGGTCTTTAAAGAATGAGAGATGTGTGTGTGAAGGTGAGGTGAGTAAACTTGTGTTTGTTCACATGCGTGATTGCACCCATTTAGGTTCTGAAATTCACCTGGGGTCCTCCGATGACGAAGCGTCCACTGGGCTGAAGATGGTAGATGGTCTTATCATCCAGGTACTTAGCTGGAACCACTACCTTGATCACCTGGTGGGAGGGGCATAATAGATTGCGTCTGTATGAAGCCTTTCACTCGGCATCAAAGTGCTTTACATTGCGTTCACCACCAGGGCCACACATACAGATACGTTGGCCGAGTACTGAAATGATCTTCCTAGCAGTAGCATCTACCACATACCTTCTCCTTGAGCACCTCCTTCTGTTCCTCCAGGCCAATGAAGTCATCGTGTTGAACAGAGATGACCACGGTGTGGACCCTTATAGGGATCACTGCCCCGTGCTCCTGCTCATAGTGTACTGTCACCTGAGGGAGGAGAGGAGAGAGGGATGAGGGATGTTCTGTTGTGGATTTGTTTTTGTGTTTCTCAGTCCTGAAGGCAAGATACTGTCAATGTTTTTGGATATCAAAGTTTTCTAAGGGCCTTGGTGAACTGAACTGAACTTCAGACGTGGATGGATTTTATATATTTTTTTAATAGCTTTATCAACCAATCAATTGGAGCTCACCCAACAGTTGATTGATCACCTCAAAAATGACAATTTACGGCATTTGGAGTTCAACTCAGACCTCCACCCCCAAATACCTGAATGTAACCCCTCTCACAAGGTCCTATTTTGGGCCAGTCCTCTTCCAGCCCCCCTCAAAAATACCCCTTAAACTGGAGACCCTTCCCTCTTCACTTCCCGCTCATAGGAATCTTAGGAACTCGAGAAGTGCCCATTAGGTTACAGCTGCCTGAGGAAGGAATCCATTGGATGTTGGTCTGTTCCATTTCAGCTCCTTGCCCCTTCTCCCAACTTGAACCTAAGACATGTAGTGTAGGGCAAACTCAGTAGAGCTACCACCACATTACTGACACCTATCCAGTCCTTTCAGATCTGTGAATGTTGAAGGGAGTAGGTGCTAGGAGAAGAGGTAGGTGATAGGAGAAGAGGTAGGAACGAGGAGGAGAGGTAGGAACGAGGAGGAGAGGTAGGAACCAGGAGAAGAGGTAGGAACCAGGAGAAGAGGTAGGAACTAGGAGGAGAGGTAGGTGCTAGGCGAAGAGGTAGGAACTAGGAGGAGAGGTAGGAACTAGGAGGAGAGGTAGGAACTAGGGGGTTAGAGATCATAACGACCCTTTGCTGTGATTTACGAGAGCACAGCCGGTCTCTTCTACTCCAGACTAGTCTTACTACATGGGGTTAGGGGTCAACTCATTCCCACTCAGCGGTATAAACAGACTAGTCAAATGGACTCATGGTAACAACTTCCTAGTGGCAACCTCTCACTTTTCTTTCTCTCTCTTCCTTACTTCTCTCCCCTTTTCTCTTTTCCCTTTCTCTCTTTCTCTGCTATGAGAAGCCTGTATACAACCCTACACCACTTCTCTCCTCACATATCCCCCCTCAGAGAGAGAATGAGGGAGAGAGAGAGTTCATTGGTAATTCTCTCAGTCTCACTTGTGTTTTAGAGTCGGGGCGGAGCCAGGGGATGGTTCCGTTGCGTCTGAGTTCGGCCATCTTGGAATTGAGTTTGTGAGCCAGGACGATGGTGAGAGGCATGCACTCCTCTGTCTCGTCAGTAGCGTAGCCAAACATCAGACCCTGGTCTCCAGCTCCCATGTCTTCCTCTTTCCTGTCGATGTGGACACCCTGAGCGATGTCTGGACTCTGCTGCTCCAGAGCCACCAACACATTACACGTCTTATAGTCAAAACCTGGGGAGAGTGAGAGGAGGGAGAAAGGAAGAGCGGGAGAGAGAGAGAGAGAGAGAGAGGAAGTGAAAGAGCAAGAGAAAGAGAGTCATTATTATTACCCCTCTATGTTTCTGATTCTCTGGATTGTGCTTCCTACACTACAGTATGGATATAGACCAATCCGTTTCAGTAGAAAACATACCTGTTTGATACAACAGAAGCCTGTTTCTCACCTTTGTCTGAGTTGTCGTAACCAATGTGTTGTATGGTGTCTCTGACAACCTTCTGGTAGTCTACGTTGGCCCGGGACGTGATCTCTCCACACAGCAGCACCATGCCAGTCTTACAAACCGTCTCTACGCAGGGTGAAGATAAGCATTACCACTTTAGAACTGTGTTATAACAACCTAGGACACTTTGTACTTATGTAAGAACAACCTAGGACACTTTATATCTTCAGATCAGTGGTATTCTATGGAAGTGTGTCACAAGTTGTGTGTCATTGATTCGTAAGGTATTTCAAAATTTAGCTAGGGATCAATAACAACCATTTATTTTTTTGAGTTCATAGTGTAGAATGTACACTTGTGTCATTAGGTCAATATCCCAATATGGGGTCAGTGGGTTTCTTATGTGTTGTGTCCTAACTGTTATAATAGTTTATTTCTTTGAGTTATTTCTTGGAAGTTAAGAAGTTATGTAAGAGAATATGAAAGGGTTTGAGTTCAAACAAAGTAGAAAGAAGTGCTAGCTTCAGACAGAACTCAGTAGGAATAAAATGTGAAATACTTTTGGAACATTGTTATTGTTTGTTGCTCTGTGTGTTTCACTTAAATGTGTCCCCTTCCCTCTAATTTACCACAAGCAACCTTGTATTCTGTGTTTCATTTAAATATGTCCCCCAACCCAGCAACCTTGTATTCTGGATGTTACATTCAAATGTGTGTGGCCTTCACTCACAAAACATCTTGTTATTCTGTGTTTCATTTAAATGTGTCCCTCCACCCTCACTCACCACAGGCGACCTTGGCATTTGGGTCCTGCTTCAGGTGAGCATCCAGGACAGCATCACTGATCTGGTCACAGATCTTGTCTGGAGAAGAACAAAGGATAGAAAGAGGACAAGAATAAAGAAATGAGTCTTTAGAGAGGCCCGCCACCCAGCACATGGCTTGAATCATAAGCACACTGAAACAAAGTGTATTTGAGCGTGATGCGAATTAATAATTTCCTCACGAACAGGATTGTACCCATTGAACTTGTGAAACTTTTAAAAAGTGACACATTCCTTTTGCTGGGATAATCCCAGAGTACAAAAGAGCAGTATTTTTCACAACCAATGTTTTCCCCACCACACACAGTCAAACAGCTCTGTATGAATGCAGCCTTATACAGTATGCTGCATGAAGGATTGAGTCAAATTGTAACTGGCTAAATATATTATGTAACATTGATTTACAGTACGTTATTCGTTCAAGGTGAAGTCCAGTTTGCACTGTACAGATTTGACCCTGCCTCTCACAGCAGAAAAAATTATCCTGCAGCAACAGGAAATGTGAATAATTATAATTCATGGCCATTTTTGTACGGGTTGATACATATTTCATCAGGGCAAATCAAGTCTGACATTTTAAAGTGGAAATTACAAACTATAGAAGCCTTTTTAAATCTTGAATACACTACAATTTGCATTTCCTTCTGCGCAGGAAAATGATCTGCGACAACAGAGTGATCAAATGAATATTAAAGATCTAGTTGGGAATGTTTGGGATCTCATTCCAGTTCCCAGTGTGTTTTTCAAACTGTCCCAGTGTCACTGCACAGCAGTGGTAGAACAATACTACAGTCCCCTGCATTCATCTTCTCTCCCTCTCTGTCTGACCACTCTGAAGCAACGTGTAGCATGTGTCTGCTTCAACACCAACATCCCATTTTTAATGGACTATAATATTATACTACAGGGTACATATGATGTTGATTATCAGTGGAACAGTTGGACATTGGAACAATAGCTTGGAAAGACTTATGGGTGTCAGTTGTGTCTGCTTCGGCCAACTAGCTACAAACAACCATGTACCCAGTGGACAAAGCTGTGTACATGTCCCCACTGGATAAAGCATTCTTCAATGCAATGCAACATTGTAGCTATGCTGTCTCTTCCACTGTGGACGGAAGGAAGCCTAACCAGTTTACACTATGTGTGGGAACAGTACAGACCTCATATTTGTTATCAGTTGGACTAGTGTGTACTAAAGCCTGTCTGCAAGGCCAAGCCAACGGCACATTGTAGCAGAGAACCTGGTGGCTTTCCTTCAGAGAGAGAGAGCGAGAGCGAGAGCGAGAGCGAGAGAGAGAGAGAGAGAGAGAGAGAGAGAGAGAAGCTGAGGGGTGGGTCTGGAGAAATGTAACCACTCAAATTCATAGACAGAGGACTGACCATCAATTATATAAACATTTCAGTTTTAACTATGTTTTGAGGCTATACAGTGTTTGTTATTTACAAAGCTCATGAGGCATTTACAGTATATCACAAAAGTGAGTACACCCCTCACATTTTTGTAAAAATTTGAGTATATCTTTTCATGTGACAACACTGAAGAAATGACACTTTGCTTCAATGTAAAGTAGTGAGTGTACAGCTCGTATAACAGTGTAAATTTGCTGTCCCCTCAAAATAACTCAACACACAGCCATTAATGTCTAAACCGCTGGCAACAAAAGTGAGTACACCCCTAAGTGAAAATGTCCAAATTGGGCCCAAAGTGTCAATATTTTGTGTGGCCACCGTCATTTTCCAGCACTGCCTTAACCCTCTTGGGCATGGAGTTCACCAGAGCTTCACAGGTTGCCACTGGAGTCCTCTTCCACTCCTCCATGACGACAAAACGGAGCTGGTGGATGTTAGAGACCTTGCACTCCTCCACCTTCCATTTGAGGATGCCCCACAGATGCTCAATAGGGTTTAGGTCTGGAGACATGCTTGGCCAGTCCATCACCTTTACCCTCAGCTTCATTAGCAAGGCAGTGGTTGTATCGGAGATGTGTTTGGGGTCGTTATCATGTTGGAATACTGCTCTGCGGCCCAGTCTCTGAAAGCAGGGGATCATGCTCTGCTTCAGTATGTCACAGTACATGTTGGCATTCATGTTTCCCTCAATGAACTGTAGCTCCCCAGTGCCGGCAGCACTCATGCAGCCCCAGACCATGACACTCCCACCACCATGCTTGACTGTAGGCAAGACACACTTGTCTTTGTACTCCTCACCTGGTTGCCGCCACACACGCTTGACATCATCTGAACCAAATAAGTTTATCTTGGTCTCATCAGACCACAGGACATGGTTCCAGTAATCCATGTCCTTAGTCTGCTTGTCTTCAGCAAACTGTTTGCGGGCTTTCTTGTGCATCATCTTTAGAAGAGGCTTCCTTCTGGGACGACAGCCATGCAAACCAATTTGATGCAGTATACGGCGTATGGTCTGAGCACTGACAGGCTGACCCCCCACCCCTTCAACCTCTGCAGCAATGCTGGCAGCACTCATACGTCTATTTCCCAAAGACAACCTCTGGATATGACGCTGAGCACGTGCACTCAACTTCTTTGGTTGACCATGGCGAGGCCTGTTCTGAGTGGAACCTGTCCAGTTAAACCGCTGTATGGTCTTGGCCACCGTGCTGCAGCTCAGTTTCAGGGTCTTGGCAATCTTCTTATAGCCCAGGCCATCTTTATGTAGAGCAACAATTCTTTTTTTCAGATCCTCAGAGAGTTCTTTGCCATGAGGTGCCATGTTGAACTTCCAGTGACCAGTCAGTATGAGGGAGTGTGAGAGCGATGACACCAAATTTAACACACCTGCTACCCATTAACACCTGAGACCTTGTAACACTAACAAGTCACATGACACCGGGGAGGGAAAATGGCTAATTGGGCCCAATTTGGACATTTTCACTTTGGGGTGTACTCACTTTTGTTGCCAGCGGTTTAGACATTAATGGCTGTGTGTCGAGTTATTTTGAGGGGACAGCAAATGTACACTGTTATACAAGCTATACACTCACTACTTTACATTGTAGCAAAGTGTCATTTCTTCAGTGTTATCACATGAAAAGATATACTCAAATATTTACAAAAATGTGAGGGGTGTACTCACTTTTGTGATATACTGTATAAGTTATATTCTTCAAGAATCAATTTTAAGTCCAAAAATGGATGTAGCAACTAAGGATTCTAGCTTTAAGAAATCAAACAGGCTTCCGAGAACACAGAGATATACAAATGAAGTTGTCACGCCCTGGCCTTAGTTATCTTTGTTTTCTTTATTATTTTGGTTAGGTCAGGGTGTGACATGGGGGATTTATGTGTTTGTCTTGTCTAGGGGTTTTGTATGTTTATGGGGTGTTTTCTAGTCTATGTGTTTGTATGTCTATGGTGGCCTAGATTGGTTCTCAATTAGAGGCAGCTGTTTATCATTGTCTCTGATTGGGAACCATATTTAGGCAGCCATATTCTTTAGGGATTTCGTGGGTTATTGTCTATGTATTTGTTGCTTGTGTCTGCACTTTATATATATAGCTTCACGTTCGTTTTGATTAGTTTGTTTAAGTGTTCTTCGTTTCGTGTTAAATAAATAGAAGAATGTATTCGTATCACGCTGCGCCTTGGTCCTCCTCTCTTCCTCCATACGACGAACGTGACAGAAGTATAGGCCTATACTTTGTTGTTGTGGCAACATCCCTAACAATTTCATTTGTATTTGTTCTCCACTTGGCCTGGTGTGATCTCATGGTTTGGCTTCAGTGGTGTGGCATTGTTCTCCTGATGTGACTGCAGTGGTGGAAAAAGTGCTCAATTGTCATACTTGAGTAAAAGTAAAGATACCTTAATAGAAAATTACTCAAGTAAAAGTAAAAGTCACCCAGTAAAGTACTACTTGAGTAAAAGTCTAAAAGTATTTGGTTTAAAATATACTTAATTATCGAAAGTAAATGGAGTCGCTAAAATATACTTAAGTATCAAAAGTAAAAGTATAAATCATTTCAAATTCCTTATATTAAGCAAAACAGACGGCACAATAAAAAAAATTAAAAAGTATTTACAGAAAGCCAGGGGCATGCTCCAAAACACGCATTTGTGTTTAATGAGTCTGCCTGAGCAGAGGGTATGTATACATCTGTGTATATGTGTGTGACTGTGTAGATTTCTGGAGGTATTCTCACACAGGGTCAGCAGAGGGTCAACACAGGTTCTGACCAGTTTGGTTAATCTAGCCCAAAGAGGGCAGAGTAGGTGTTAGCACATCTGATTGGATGGGAATTTAACCTGTTTGGAGGGGAGACATCAGACCGTTTGGTTGCTGTATCAGAATGCACACGTTACAATAACAGCCAAATTAAACAGTAACATTGCACACACACACATACACGCACACACGTCACTCTCTCTCCCCCGCTCTCTCAGCCATGCAACTCTACATCAGACCTCTACTCAACATCCCCCTCAGAGAGAGAGAGACAGAGAGAGAGAGACAGATAGAGAGGGAGACAGATAGAGAGAGAGAGATAGAGAGAGAGACAGATAGAGAGAGAGACAGATAGAGAGAGAGACAGAGACAGATAGAGAGGGGAGGTGGAGAGGGAGAAACAGAGAGAGTGGGGGGGGGGGGGGTGGAGAGACTGAGACAGAAAGAGAGAGAGAGAGAAAGAGTGAGACAGAGAGAGGGGCGGGGTGGAGAGAGTGGTAATGATGAGAGCCTGCCACGTGTCAATGGGGTAGTCTATCAATGGAATACCATTCATTTGCTCTCATAGTAAATGTGTAAGTGTTTGTTCAAGGAACACAGACAGATTAACAGCTGTAACTTCCTCCGTGCAAATATATCCTCCAGACACCGGCTTTGAGGGCATTATCCCATATACAACGGGTTACCAACATATTCAAATAATGATTGACATATTTTCATTAAAAACGTTATTTTGATTAATTTATTAATACTATTCATCCTTCCACAACATACAGTCCCGACACAAGTCTAGGGTTGCTACTCAAGCCGGCTGGTCGTTCCCTCTATCGGTTCGGTTGCTAGAGACGCGCCCCAGTCGTTCAGTCTTTTTGTTCTGTATCTATGGACGCGCCCCAGTCGTTCAGTCTTTTTGTTCTGTATCTATGGACTCGACCCAGTCGTTCAGTCTTTTTGTTCTGTATCTATTGACGCGACCCAGTCTTTCAGTCTTTTTGTTCTGTATCTATGGACGCGACCCAGTCGTTCAGTCTTTTTGTTCTGTATCTATTGACGCGACCCAGTCTTTCAGTCTTTTTGTTCTGTATCTATGGACTCGACCCAGTCGTTCAGTCTTTTTGTTCTGTATCTATGGACGCGACCCAGTCGTTCAGTCTTTTTGTTCTGTATCTATGGACGCGACCCAGTCGTTCAGTCTTTTTGTTCTGTATCTATGGACGCGACCCAGTCGTTCAGTCTTTTTGTTCTGTATCTATGGACGCGACCCAGTCGTTCATTCTTTTTGTTCTGTATCTATGGACGCAACCCAGTCATTCATTCCATTGCCATACTGGCTGGCAACATTCTTATCCCTTGCTGGCTAGCTAGCGAACTACGGCTAACTTAGTCACATCAAAAAGTGGAGCCAGAATAACAACAAAGTAGCTGCATTTGCGTCTGTTTAAGCTGTTTTCTAGTGACATTTCTTTGGATACATCCATAACAATGAGCTAATGAGGCGCTATTTCACCAGGCATAAAAAATGTGCTCAGTCGTCAGGACACTGTTGTTCAGAGGAGCTAGCCAACAACACAGCTAACAACACAGCTAACACAATCACTTCAAACTGCAGCTGGAAAGACTGCAAACTAGCTGCACTTTGTTCGTTTGACCTTTTTTTTTATATCCATAAAAATGATGCCAGCTGAATTATGATTTTGACCAGCTGAGAAACGCTGCCTGCCTGTCTGTCTTGTCCCGACTCATGACACGTTCATTACTATGGGACAGCAGGAGATCGAAACATTGTTGCAAATGTTGGAGAGACAGACAGCAAGGTTTATACAAATCTCCACTGTTAAAAACTAAATGTTAGTCTAAAAGAAATGTGAGATAATGTCAAGATGTTTTTTATAGTAGAGATCATGTTGATAAATTGCTTGTCTGGGCTGATGAGACAGTGGATTGTGCAGTCAGATGGAACCGAGTAAATAGGCATTTTAATGTCATAGATTTAGCCGGTGGTAACGGTTTTAACCGTTAGCCAGCTGGAATGCGTTTTTTAAAAATATATATATATATTTTTTTTATCCCCTTTTCTCCCCAATTTTTGTGGTATCCAATCGCTAGTAATTACTATCTTGTCTCATCGCTACAACTCCCATACGGGCTCGGGAGAGACGAAGGTCGAAAGCCATGCGTCCTCCAAGGCACAACCCAACCAAGCCGCACTGCTTCTTTAACACAGCGCGCCTCCAACCCGGAAGCCAGCCGCACCAATGTGTCGGAGGAAACACCGTGCACCTAGCTACCTTGGTTAGCGCGCACTGCGCCCAGCCCGCCACAGGAGTCGCTGGAGCGCGATGAGACAAGGAAATCCCTACCGGCCAAACCCTCCCTAACCCGGACGACGCTAGCCCAATTGTGCGTTGCCCCACGGACCTCCCGGTCGCGGCCGGCCTCGACAGAGCCTGGGGGCGAACCCAGAGACTCTGGTGGCGCAGTTAGCACTGCGATGCAGTGCCCTAGACCACTGCGCCACCCGGGAGGCCGGAATGCGGTTTTAACCAATCAGCATTCAGGATTTGACCCACCTGTTGTATAACATACTATATACCAGGGGTATTCAGATGCTACCCTACGAGGCCCGTACTAATGCTGTTTTTTTTTGTCCTACCTGATAATGAATTGCACCCACCTGATTTGTTTGATTGATTGACCTGGTGCTATATACACTTGAACCATGATTGTATCAAACTGTGGCCATGCATCAAATGTATAATGTGCATTATCAACATTGAGTCACTATTCAACCTACATATGACAGGTACAGGCTATTGCTGTGGGGGCCACAGCTAGAGAGTGGGAGTACTGTTGAAGAGCAGGTAGGTAGAGAGCAGGTAGGTAGAGAGCAGGTAGGTAGAGAGCAGGTAGATAGAGAGCAGGTAGAGAGAGAGAGCAGGTAGAGAGAGCAGGTAGGTAGAGAGCAGGTAGATAGAGAGCAGGTAGATAGAGAGCAGGTAGATAGAGAACAGGTAGATAGAGAGCAGGTAGATAGAGAGCAGGCAGAGAGAGAGCAGGTAGATAGAGAGCAGGTAGAGAGAGAACAGGTAGAGAGAGAACAGGTAGAGAGAGAGCAGGTAGATAGAGAGCAGGTAGAGAGAGAACAGGTAGAGAGAGAACAGGCAGAGAGAGAGCAGGTAGATAGAGAGCAGGTAGATAGAGAACAGGTAGAGAGAGAACAGGTAGAGAGAGAACAGGTAGAGAGAGCAATTAGATACAGAGCAGATAGATAGATTGCAGGTAGGTTGAGATCAGGTAGATAGAGAGCAGGTAGATAGATTGCAGGTAGGTTGAGATCAGGTAGACAGAGCAGGTAGGTAGAGAGCAGGTAGATAGAGAGCAGGTAGATAGATTGCAGGTAGGTTGAGATCAGGTAGACAGAGCAGGTAGGTAGAGAGCAGGTAGAGTGAGAACAGGTAGAGAGAGCAATTAGATAGAGAGCAGGTAGATAGAGAGCAGGTAGAGAAAGAACAGGTAGAGAAAGAACAGGTAGAGAGAGAGCAGGTAGAGAGAGAGCAGGTAGAGAGAGAGCAGGTAGAGAGAGAGCAGGTAGATAGAGAGCAGGTAGAGAGAGAGCAGGTAGATAGAGAGCAGGTAGATAGAGAGCAGGTAGAGAGAGAGAACAGGTAGAGAGAGAACAGGTAGAGATAGAACAGGTAGATAGAGAACAGGTAGGTAGAGAACAGGTAGATAGAGAACACGTAGAGAGAGAGCAGGTAGAGAGAGAACAGGTAGAGAGAGAACAGGTAGGTAGAGAGCAGGTAGATAGAGAACAGGTAGAGAGAGAACAGGTAGAGAGAGAGAGCAGGTAGAGAGAGAACAGGTAGAGAGAAAGCAGGTAGAGAGAGAGCAGGTAGGTAGAGAGCAGGTAGGTAGAGAGCAGGTAGATAGAGAACAGGTAGAGAGAGAGAGCAGGTAGAGAGAGAACAGGTAGAGAGAGAGAGCAGGTAGAGAGAGAGCAGGTAGAGAGAGAGCAGGTAGAGAGAGAGCAGGTAGAGAGAGAGCAGGTAGAGAGAGAGAACAGGTAGAGAGAGAACAGGTAGAGAGAGAGCAGGTAGAGAGAGATTGTCACGTCTGCTCCCGCTCTTCCCTTCCCCTGGCGCTTGAGGGCGCCAGATTACCCTGCATCACAAGCTCCTGCCATCATCAATCACACCTGCCCTCCCTCGTCACTCGCTTCAGCGTTATTGGACTCACCTGGACTCACTTATCACCTGTTATTTCCTCCCCTATATTTGTCTGTTCCCCAGCTCTGTTCCCCGCTGCTGCATTGCATTGTTTTTGTATTTTGATTTTGATATTTGTTTCTGACGCTGTTCCTGTCTCTGTCTGTTATAATTAAATGTTTTACTCCCCGTACCTGCTTCATCTCAACAGCGTCATTCCGTGTGACAGAGATCAGGTAGGTAGATTGCAGGTAGATAGAGAGCAGGTAGAGGGAGAACAGCTAGAGAGAGAACAGGTAGATAGAGAGCAGGTAGAGGGAGAACAGCTAGAGAGAGAACAGGTAGAGAGGAGGTAGAGAGAGAGCAATTAAGTAGAGAGCAGGTAGGTAGAGAACAGGTAGAGGGAGAACAGGTAGAGAGAGCAATTAGGTAGAAAGCAGGTAGGTAGAGAGCAGGTAGAGAAAGAGCAGGTAGAGAGAGAGAGCAGGTAGGTAGAGAGCAGGTAAAGAGCAGGTAGAGAGAGAGAGCAGGTAGAGAGAGAGCAGGTAGGTAGAGAGCAGGTAAAGAGCAGGTAGAGAGAGAGAGCAGGTAGAGAAAGAGCAGGTAGAGAGAGAGCAGGTAGAGAGAGAGCAGGTAGCGAGAGAGCAGGTAGGTAGAGATCAGGTAGATAGAGAGCAGGTAGAGAGAGAACAGGTAGAGAGAGCAATTAGGTAGAAAGCAGGTAGAGAAAGAGCAGGTAGAGAGAGATCAGGTAGGTAGAGAGCAGGTAAAGAGCAGGTAGAGAGAGAGCAGGTAGAGAAAGAGCAGGTAGAGAGAGAGCAGGTAGAGAGAGATCAGGTAGAGAGAGAACAGGTAGAGAGAGCAATTAGGTAGAAAGCAGGTAGAGAGAGAGCAGGTAAAGAGCAGGTAGAGAGAGAGAGAGCAGGTAGAGAAAGAGCAGGTAGAGAGAGAGCAGGTAGAGAGAGAGCAGGTAGGTAGAGATCAGGTAGATAGAGAGCAGGTAGCGAGAGAACAGGTAGAGAGAACAATTAGGTAGAAAGCAGGTAGGTAGAGAGCAGGTAGAGAAAGAGCAGGTAGAGAGAGAGCAGGTAAAGAGCAGGTAGAGAGAGAGAGAGCAGGTAGAGAAAGAGCAGGTAGAGAGAGAGCAGGTAGAGAAAGAGCAGGTAGAAAGAGAGCAGGTAGGTAGAGAGCAGGTAAAGAGCAGGTAGAGAGAGAGCAGGTAGAGAGAGAGCAGGTAGCGAGAGAGCAGGTAGATAGAAAGCAGGTAGAGAGAGAGAAGATATTGAGCAGGTAAAGAGCAGGTAGAATACAGCCAGGTGAACACTCACCTGGATGTCCCTCTCCAACAGACTCCGAAGTGAACATGAAGGACCCATCATCCAGCAGAGCGTCACTCATTTTGACACAGGCAGGTGCTCAGAACCACTAAAAAAACTGAAATAAAATGTCCAGTGAGAGCTTTATATCCCAGCTCGTTCTCTTGAGAGAGGGAAGGTGAGGGAGAGAGAAAAAAGAGAGAGCGAGAGGGTTGCTGCCAATTGGCTGTCTATGCAACAGAACTCCTGGACTATCTAAACATGGTCCTATATATTGCTAAGAAAAAACACACACACACGCAAGTCATGTGAACCCCTGGGTGAGACCATTCCAGGGGGAGTTGTTGATGGGAGGGGATTTAAACTTTTCAGAAAGCCCCAGTTAACCCTTAGTTCTCTCCACACTCCCGAATGGTGGAAGGAATCTACCACTTCTGTCTTCCACAGGGGTGCTGCTGGAGTCCAATAACCTGTGTTGTGCTGTAGAAAGCAAAAAGTTATCATGAAAATACCCCTCCTCCCTATTCTATGGGTGGTTTAGGTTAGATCTCCACTAGGTTGGAGCTTCGGCTGTGTAAAGGTATGGAGAGAGAGAGAGAGAGAGAGAGAGAGAGAGAGAGAGAGAGAGGGGGGGGGCTTTAACATATGATGCAATATATCGTGTTTACTACATTTCTTCAGCTACATTGGTTTGGCATTATTACTGGATGTAAAAAACTAGTTTTACTGGTAGGGAAATAGGTGAAATATTTGTGTAGTTTATGTGTCACACTATTTCTGGGTGTTGTAACTGAAAGAGTGTTGCAAGTATTCTACGTACCACAGTATGTAATGGTTTAGAAAGTATGCCAGGTTTCAACTGTTTGGGCTACATTGTGCAATAAATGTGTACTTTTTCAAATTTCCTAGTAGTGGCAAGGTACAAACACACACACACACACACACACACACACACACACACACACACACACACACACACACACACACACACACACACACACACACACACACACACACACACACACACACACACACACACACCCCCCCAATAGGACAACCCTTTGAAGAAGGATTCTAAAGGAAACCCTTTTCACAGACAGTTCTACAGGGAACCCAAAAGGGTTCTACCTGGAACCAAAAAGGGTTCTCTTATGGGGACAGCTAAAGAACCCTTTTGGAACCCTTTTTTCTAAGAGTGTGGGATGTGGTAGGAAACATAGAGAGTACACTGACTCACTGACCTACTGCTCTGACAGTGATGGAATATGAAAGAACAGTTGATACTCTACACACACACGGGGGTGGAAGCTTAAGTCACACTTATGCTGTATTTTAGATGATACGGCATACAGTATGAAAAAATACACAAATGTACTGTAAGTCGAGAGTTTGTAGGTCAAACCGATCGGACACAACTGACTTTGTTTGTGAGAAGAACGATTTTCGGGATGTCTTATGGTCTGGCAAACACCGCTCTAGCTCTGTCACCTTTCACTGCAGATGCTGAAGTGCGACACCAGCAGATGCCTTGGATTAAAATGCATCCAATACAAAACATGCAGATATCTATGGCCTAAACTGATGGATTTTGATGGGGATTTTCTTGTTATGTAACTTAGATTGACGCACCGGTGCGTCAATCAACTCTAGGGGGTTAAGAAAAAATGTCTCTACCATAAGCCGCCTCCAACGTCGTTTTAGAGAATTTGGCAGTACATCCAACCGGCCTCACAACCGCAGACCATGTGTGTCCACGCCAGCCAATGACCTCCACATCCAGCTTCTTCACCTGCGGGATCGTCTGAGACCAGCCACCAGATGAAACTGAGGATTATTTCTGTTTGTCATAAAGTGCTTTTGTGGGAAAACTAATTCTGCTTGGCTGGGCCTGGCTGCCCAGTGGCTGGGCCTGGCTCCACTCATGACTGCGCCCCTGCCCAGTCATGTGACACAAAAAGTGAGAATTTGTCCCACAAAAAGGATGTTAAGTGGAAATTAGGCTGGTCTGTTGTGTAAAAAGATAGGACATTATTGCTTTCTTCACCCATATTTTATTTTTGCTAAAAAAAGTAGTGTGTGGTTCCAGTAGGTAGCTACACCACTACATAGCAAAACAATTATTAACTACTGAAAACACTACCAATATTTGAATTTAGTTCAACTACTATCAAGCTACTGCAAAATGTAATTAAATTACTAGTTAAATGTAGTTCACTACTCCCCAAAACTGTACGAGAATATACAGTGCATTCAGAAAGTCAAAGGGTCTGAAAACTTTCCAAATGCACTGTATACAATTATACAAATCATATATGAATAACTGTATGGTGCAGAGGTATATATACACACAGTCACACACACATCTGGGTCTGGTAATAGTTCATGTTGACTCCAAGAAATGAGAGGAGAATTTTAACAAGAATTCAGCAGTGCTCAGTTTAGTAGTCTCTTTCCTGTCAGGATACCAGAAGCAGATTGTTTAAAAGCAATATTCACTATATTCCCTTTTTCACTGACAGTCACCATAGTGGCCCAGTATATCAAACTGACAGACAGTCACCATAGTGGCCCAGTATCTCAAAATGACAGACAGTCACCATAGTGGCCCAGTATATCAAACTGACAGACAGTCACCATAGTGGCCCAGTATCTCAAAATGACAGACAGTCACCATAGTGGCCCAGTATCTCAAACTGACAGACAGTCACCATAGTGGCCCAGTATCTCAAAATGACAGACAGTCACCATAGTGGCCCAGTATATCAAACTGACAGACAGTCACCATAGTGGCCCAGTATCTCAAAATGACAGACAGTCACCATAGTGGCCCAGTATCTCAAAATGACAGACAGTCACCATAGTGTCCCAGTATCTCAAACTGACAGACAGTCACCATAGTGTCCCAGTATCTCAAACTGACAGACAGTCACCATAGTGTCCCAGTATCTCAAACTGACAGACAGTCACCATAGTGTCCCAGTATCTCAAACTGACAGACAGTCACCATAGTGTCCCAGTATCTCAAACGGACAGACAGTCACCATAGTGTCTCAAACTGACAGACAGTCACCATAGTGTCCCAGTATCTCAAACGGACAGACAGTCACCATAGTGTCCCAGTATCTCAAACGGACAGACAGTCACCATAGTGTCCCAGTATCTCAAACGGACAGACAGTCACCATAGTGTCTCAAACTGACAGACAGTCACCATAGTGTCCCAGTATCTCAAACGGACAGACAGTCACCATAGTGTCCCAGTATCTCAAACTGACAGACAGTCACCATAGTGGCCCAGTATCTCAAAATGACAGACAGTCACCATAGTGTCCCAGTATCTCAAACGGACAGACAGTCACCATAGTGTCCCAGTATCTCAAACTGACAGACAGTCACCATAGTGTCCCAGTATCTCAAACGGACAGACAGTCACCATAGTGTCCCAGTATCTCAAACTGACAGACAGTCACCATAGTGTCTCAAAGTGTCCCAGTATCTCAAACTGACAGACAGTCACCATAGTGTCCCAGTATCTCAAACTGACAGACAGTCACCATAGTGTCCCAGTATCTCAAACTGACAGACAGTCACCATAGTGTCCCAGTATCTCAAACTGACAGACAGTCACCATAGTGTCCCAGTATCTCAAACGGACAGACAGTCACCATAGTGTCCCAGTATCTCAAACGGACAGACAGTCACCATAGTGTCCCAGTATCTCAAACTGACAGACAGTCACCATAGTGTCCCAGTATCTCAAACTGACAGACAGTCACCATAGTGTCCCAGTATCTCAAACGGACAGACAGTCACCATAGTGTCTCAAACTGACAGACAGTCACCATAGTGTCCCAGTATCTCAAACGGACAGACAGTCACCATAGTGTCCCAGTATCTCAAACGGACAGACAGTCACCATAGTGTCCCAGTATCTCAAACTGACAGACAGTCACCATAGTGTCCCAGTATCTCAAACGGACAGACAGTCACCATAGTGTCCCAGTATCTCAAACGGACAGACAGTCACCATAGTGTCTCAAACTGACAGACAGTCACCATAGTGTCCCAGTATCTCAAACGGACAGACAGTCACCATAGTGTCTCAAACTGACAGACAGTCACCATAGTGTCCCAGTATCTCAAACGGACAGACAGTCACCATAGTGTCCCAGTATCTCAAACTGACAGACAGTCACCATAGTGGCCCAGTATCTCAAAATGACAGACAGTCACCATAGTGTCCCAGTATCTCAAACGGACAGACAGTCACCATAGTGTCCCAGTATCTCAAACTGACAGACAGTCACCATAGTGTCCCAGTATCTCAAACGGACAGACAGTCACCATAGTGTCCCAGTATCTCAAACTGACAGACAGTCACCATAGTGTCTCAAAGTGTCCCAGTATCTCAAACTGACAGACAGTCACCATAGTGTCCCAGTATCTCAAACTGACAGACAGTCACCATAGTGTCCCAGTATCTCAAACGGACAGACAGTCACCATAGTGTCCCAGTATCTCAAACGGACAGACAGTCACCATAGTGTCCCAGTATCTCAAACTGACAGACAGTCACCATAGTGTCCCAGTATCTCAAACTGACAGACAGTCACCATAGTGTCCCAGTATCTCAAACGGACAGACAGTCACCATAGTGTCTCAAACTGACAGACAGTCACCATAGTGTCCCAGTATCTCAAACGGACAGACAGTCACCATAGTGTCCCAGTATCTCAAACGGACAGACAGTCACCATAGTGTCCCAGTATCTCAAACTGACAGACAGTCACCATAGTGTCCCAGTATCTCAAACGGACAGACAGTCACCATAGTGTCCCAGTATCTCAAACGGACAGACAGTCACCATAGTGTCTCAAACTGACAGACAGTCACCATAGTGTCCCAGTATCTCAAACGGACAGACAGTCACCATAGTGTCCCAGTATCTCAAACGGACAGACAGTCACCATAGTGTCCCAGTATCTCAAACTGACAGACAGTCACCATAGTGTCCCAGTATCTCAAACTGACAGACAGTCACCATAGTGTCCCAGTATCTCAAACGGACAGACAGTCACCATAGTGTCCCAGTATCTCAAACTGACAGACAGTCACCATAGTGTCTCAGTATCTCAAACTGACAGACAGTCACCATAGTGTCTCAAACTGACAGACAGTCACCATAGTGTCCCAGTATCTCAAACGGACAGACAGTCACCATAGTGTCCCAGTATATCAAACTGACAGACAGTCACCATAGTGTCCCAGTATCTCAAACGGACAGACAGTCACCATAGTGTCCCAGTATCTCAAACTGACAGACAGTCACCATAGTGTCTCAAACGGACAGACAGTCACCATAGTGTCCCAGTATATCAAACTGACAGACAGTCACCATAGTGTCCCAGTATCTCAAACTGACAGACAGTCACCATAGTGTCCCAGTATCTCAAACTGACAGACAGTCACCATAGTGTCCCAGTATATCAAACTGACAGACAGTCACCATAGTGTCCCAGTATCTCAAACGGACAGACAGTCACCATAGTGTCCCAGTATCTCAAACTGTAACTGTAAATAGGTTGTGTTTAATCTCTTTGTCTCTGGATCGACTGGCGCCGCTTATGGCATGTTGAAGCAGCAAATAAACACCTTCATCACCTTCATGTGATTGTAAAGGATAACATTTACAATCACAGTTTCTGGTACAGTCTTTTATCATTATTTGGTGACAATAAGTGATTGAAGTGAGAACCCTACTGAGCTAGCACCAGATTATCCCACCACCAGTGCTAAACATAACCATTAAGGGGATGAAAACATATCTGACCCCAGGTCAGGGGTTTAGGCAACTAGCTACTCTTGATAGGTCACACACACACACACACACACACACACACACACACACACACACACACACACACACACACACACACACACACACACACACACACACACACACACACACACACACACACACACACACACACACACACACACAGACACACAGACAGACAGACCCCCAGAACCAGACCTGGTCCAGTTCAGTGACACAAAGTGCCCTGTCCAACCACTGAACTGGTCCTTGTTTAGTGTCACACAAACGTCTGTGGGTTCTTTCCGACAAAATTATTTACAGTATTGTACATTGGGATTTACAGCATAGTACATTGACATTTACAGTATAGTACATTGACATTTACAGTATAGTACATTGACATTTACAGTATAGTACATTGGGATTTACAGCATAGTACATTGGGATTTACAGCATAGTACATTGGGATTTACAGCATAGTACATTGGGATTTACAGCATAGTACATTGACATTTACAGTATAGTACATTGACATTTACAGTATAGTACATTGACATTTACAGTATAGTACATTGCAAACTCTGTTCCACAGAAATCAGTGAATCACTGGTTTTCGTGTGTGTGTGTGTATCTGCATGCCAGTTTATATGTGTGTGTGTGAGAGACAGCAACCAGACAGTGGTTAGTTGAGTGATGTGGTGTAGCAGCAGACTGTACAGCCAAGGTTAATGACTGACTGACACCGCAGGGGAACTTTTCCACCGCGACAACATCGTTCTATTTGAGTAGATAGATAGTGGCTATCTATCGCTGGGGTGACCACGTGTCATATAACATGTTAAAGAGGGTCACGGCACTGTAATTGATAATAGATTGATCAATTATAATCCGAGCAGTTGCCAAAGCAGAATTGAATTTGAGGTGAATAAAAAACATACTATATGGATTCGGGATGTTTACATTATGATAAGGAGGGTGAGTTTACAGTGGGAATAGAACTTTAATAAGAATGTTAGGAATGAAAAAACTAAGAATCATCACAATCACTCAAATATTGTTTGTGTTATATAGGAGGTGAGGTCATCAACCACAACAACACAACAAACCCAGACAGTATACGAGGTAGCTCCTATCAACATGCAGTGCTATTATGAACCCTTTCTTCCCGGGGGGGGGGGGGGGTTACTTAGTCTGAGGGGTTACTTAGTGGGGGAGGGTGGGTTTGCCTCTAACCAGGTAAGTCATTGAGATCACATAACGATCCTGACTTAGTATGTGTAGGGGGATTCCCTGGACTGTGTAATGTACGTTGGTGACACGGCGGTGTGTTCTCATTCTCACTCTCACAATCCCAAATTGACCCCTAGGCCTGCCTGACTCATAGCTGTATGGTACAAATTCCACCTACTGGACGGCACGGAGGAGCTAGTGCCATTTGCTTATAGCTTACTGCTTATAGCGCCATATTGCTTGCACCAATTAGACATCGATCTTCTGGCTTGGAGTCCGGCTTTGCGAGACTAACTTCTATCCAATCCTCTGGAGTGTCTAGGGGTAGGAGCGAGAGGTCGATTTGGGATTGGCTGAATGTCAGTCAGACCTTAAACTTGACAGAACAGGTTGAGATAAGTCAGTTAGAGTCGGGCTGCCTGTGATGTGAAGCCTGTAGGAAAGTTGTTACCAGCTGTTTGTCTTTCTGCAGGTTCAAGGTCGTGCTGCCTGGGTAGCCTCGCTCACAGCCCCAACCCCAGCCCTCAACCCCAAACCCCAGCCCCAACCCCAGCCCTCAACCCCAAACCCCAGCCCCAACCCCAGCCCCCAGCCCTCAGCCCCAACCCCAGCCTTCAGCCCCATCCCTCAGCCCCAACCCCAACCTTCAGCCCCATCCCCAACCCCAGCCCCAGCCCCAGCCCCAACCCCAGTCCTCAGCCCCAACCCCAGCCCTCAGCCCCAACCCCAGCCCTCAGCCTCAGCCCCAACCCCAGCCCTAACCCCAGCCCCAGCCCTCAGCCCCAACCCCAGCCCTCAGCCCCAACCCCAGCCCTCAGCCTCAGCCCCAACCCCAGCCCTCAGCCCCAACCCCAACCCCAGCCCTCAGCCCTCAGCCCCAACCCCAGCCTTCAGCCCCATCCCTCAGCCCAAACCCCAGCCTTCAGCCCCATCCCCAACCCTAGCCCTCAGCCCCAACCCCAACCCCAGCCCTCAGCCTCAGCCCCAACCCCAAAACTGAACATAATTCAACATTTTTGTTTGTTTTGGAGTCAAAGTTTCCGCATAGTTTTAGTTTTTTCAAACGGGTTTGTTTATTATTATTTTTTCCATTTTACTAAATACTTTTTTTATGATTAGTTTTAGTTTTAGTTTCAGTTTACTATAATAACCTTGGTGCAGCATACAATCAAATATACAGTCTCTATGAACTTCACCTGTGATAGAAGAAGTGACCCTACTAATGATTAGTCCTAATCATTTGTTTACACTGTTGTTTTATTACATAAATGTATAAATGTTATTTTACTGTTGTTGTATAAAGGTCAGCCTTCAATGTTAACTGTAGGCCTTCAATGTTAACTCTAAATTTGGTTACATTTAGCAAATGATAATAAAAAATACAGAACATAATCTGTGAACAGGGTCTATTTGAGCCATTTAAACCAGCCTGAGCAGCACTTGTGGTGTTCACAACTTGGCAATTGTCCCATTTCCATTTTCCCTCTTCCCACTAGGTCCTCTGATTAGCTAGATTCACCAGAGAGGAGTGTGAGGTGTGGACCAATGGCTGCTCAGGACCAGAGGTAACAGTAGGTGGGGTACGGTTCCCAACCTGTGATTGGTCAGAGGTCCCAAACCCGTCCCTAAAGTCACATTGGCTTACAGTAGTGGTTCAGGGGTGGAGAGGGTTGTGTGTGTACAGTATGTCAGTGTGTGTTTGTGTCTGTTGGTGTGTGTGTGTGTGTGTGTGTGTGTGTGTGTGTGTGTGTGTGTGTGTGTGTGTGTGTGTGTGTGTGTGTGTGTGTGTGTGTGTGTGTGTGTGTGTGTCTCTCAGACTAAGGTGGTGGTCCTCTGTAGCTCAGTTGGCAGAGCATAGTGTTAGTAAAGCCAGGATAGAGGGCTCAATTCCCAGGACCACCCTTACCTAAAATAAAAAATAAAAAATAAAATGTTATTTGTCACATACACATGGTTAGCAGATGTTAATGCGAGTGTAGCGAAATGCTTGTGCTTCTAGTTCTGACCATGCAGTAATATCTAACAAGTAATCTAACCTAACAATTTCACAACAACTACCTTATACACACAAGTGTAAAGGAATGAATAAGAATATGTACATACAAATATATGGATGAGCGATGGCCGAACGGCATAGGCAAGATGCAGTAGATGGTATAGAGTACAGTATATACATATGAGATGAGTAATGTAGGGTATGTAAACATTATATAAAGTGGCATTATTTAAAGGGGCTAGTGATACAATTATTACATACATTTTTCCATTATTAAAGTGGCTGGAGTTGAGTCAGTATGTTGGCAGCAGCCACTCAGTGTTAGTGATGGCTGTTTAACAGTCTGATGGCCTTGAGATAGAAGCTGTTTTTCAGCCTCTCGGTCCCCGCTTTGATACACCTGTACTGACCTCCCCTTCTGGATGATACCGGGGTGAACAGGCAGTGGCTCGGGTGGTTCTTGTACTTGATGATCTTTTTGGCCTTCCTGTGACATCGGGTGGTGTAGGTGTCCTGGAGGGCAGGTAGTTTGCCCCCAGTGATGCGTTGTGCAGACCTCACTACCCTCTGGAGAGCCTTACGGTTGTGGGCGGAGCAGTTGCCGTACCAGGCGGTGATACAGCCCGACAGGATGCTCTCGATTGTGCATCTGTAAAAGTTTGTGAGTGTTTTTATGCACACGTGGCTGTAAATCGCTTAGCCTACTGATACTGCCCTTACAGAAAAAACACGTTTTCACATGTGGAAAATCAGGTAAAATCATGTGAAAACGTGTTTTTGGAACACGTCACATGTGATCACATGATTTCACATGTGGAAAATCAGGTAAAATCATGTTAAAACCTGTTTTTGGAACACTTTACGTGATCACATTTATTCACATGTGTAATTTCATGTTATCACATGTTGCTTTACATATTGCCACATCTTATCACATTAACTTCACATAAGATCACATGTGATCACATGAAAACATGTTTTTGGAGCAATTCACATGATCGCGTGAAATTCGTGTGGTTTTTCCATAAGGGTGTATATACTGCATTACATGTTGACAATGCTGATAATAAGGCCATTATCAATGCAATTTATTTTACTACTGATATCATTACTGCAAAACATTTCTATAGGAACACCCACATTGATGAAATGCTGCTGCCAGTTATAAACTAGGGGTGAGGGAAGGGTTGCATGTTTTTCTCAGAACTTCAAGGCTGAGAAGATGCACATGACACACACACACAGTGAGAGAGAGAGAAAGCGCGTGAGAGAGAAAGAGAGTGCAAGACAGAGAGTGCGAGAGAGAGACAGAGGGCATAGACAGCCGTTAGGAATGCAGCAGCTGTCTAGTGGGATGGGTGTAGCTGTGACACTCAGCACATTCCTCTAGTCTATGAGCCCACCACTGATGAACAAACGTAACCACACCACAGCGCTCATCCTCACAGAGGCTGCATCTCAATAGTTTGAAGCTGTCTCCTTGCCCTGTTTCCTCTCCTTCATCTGCACTGATCTGAAAGCACAGGATAGGACAAAGGAATACAGCAAATGCATAGAGTCGCCTGCCCTGTTCTTTCGGACAAGTGAAGGAAAGGAGTTAAGGAGACAGGAGAGGAAGCCACATTAGACTATTGAGATGCAGCCCAGAGTCTCTTCTTTCATTACCCAGTTCCCCCCTGACCCTGAAAATAACCCACTACCACCCCTTGTGTTTATCAATGAATTCTGTTACACAACTGATGGCACTGTAGAGTGTGCAGTGCTACAATGGCTTAATTTGCAGCCAGTTTTATTTAAATATCATATCCTTTCTGGGTAACAATTGCGTACTGCGATTGTTTTCAAATAAATTGTAAAAAATAAACAAAATCAGCTTTTTAGCTAAGAGCAATTTCTCAAGCAATATTTTTTATAAAACTGTCTAGGAGTGGGTGGGGGAAACAGGAAACTAGCTACTATTGGTAGAAAGCTTTGGAACATTATTTCTTATTGGTCTATTAACTCATTTACCACCTGGTGGTGTCATCAGGCAGACCAAAACTCCATCCCACCAACACAGGCTGAAATTTCAGGCTGTCTTTTCAAACAGCTCTTGCACTAAAAGGGCATTATAATAATTCTCTCAATTTCACAGGATCCGATCCATTGACCTGGGTGGTGGACCAAACAGAGGATCCGCTTCGGGAAAGTCGTATTCCTGGTTGTAATGTTGGTGAGTTGACGTTGCTCTTATATCCAATAGTTCCTCCCGTCTGTATGTAATAAAACTTAAGATTTCCTGGGGTAACAATGCAAGAAATAACACATAAAAAAACTAAATACAGCATAGTTTCCTAGGAAAGTGAAGCGAGGCGGCCATCTCTGTCGGCGCCGGAAGAGGCCCCAGCCGGTGACCCAAAACAACGGCGCAGCAGAAGGGGCAGACGGAGCGGTCTTCTGGTCAGGCTCCGGGCACATCGCGCACCGCTCCCGAGCATACTACTCGCCAATTTCCAGTCTCTTGACAACAAGGTAGACAAAATCCGAGCAAGGGTTGCCTTCCAGAGAGACATCAGAGATTGTAATGTTCTTTGTTTCACGGAAACATGGCTCACTCGGGATACGTCATCAGTCGGTACAGCCACCTGGCTTCTTCACGCACCTAGCCGACAGAAACAATCATCTCTCTGGTAAGAAGAAGGACGGGGGTGTATGCCTTATGATTAACGAGACGTGGTGTGATCATAACAACATACAGGATCTCAAGTCCTTTTGTTCAACTGACCTAGAATTCCTTACAATCAAATGCTGACCGCATTATCTACCGAGAGAATTCTCTTCGATTATAATCAGTCGTGTACATCCCCCCCAAGCAGACACTTCGACGGCCCTGAAAGAACTTCATTGGACTCTATGTAAACTGGAAACCACATATCCTGAGGCTGCATTTATTGTATCTGGGGATTTTAGGTTAATCTGAAAACAAGGCTCCCTAAATTTTATCAGTATATCGAATGTGCGACCCGGGCTGGAAAAATTCTGGATCATTGTTACTCTAACTTCTGCGACGCATACAAAGCCCTCGCCCGCTCTCCTTTCGGAAAATCTGACCATGACTCCATTTTGTTGCTCCCAGCCTTTAGACAGAAACTAAAACAGGAAACGCCCATGCTCAGGTCTGTTCAACACTGGTCTGACCAATCGGATTCCACGCTTCAAGATTGCTTCGATCACATCGACTGTGATATATTCCGCATAGCGTTGGACAAAAACATGGATGAATACGCTGATTCGGTGAGCGAGTTTATTAGCAAGTGCATCGGTGATGTTGTACCCACGGCGACTATTAAAACCTTCCCCAACCAGAAACCGGGGATTGATGGCAGCATTCGCGCAAAACTGAAAGCGCGAACCACTGCTTTTAATCAGGGCAAGGCGACCGGAAACATGACCGAATACAAACTGTGTAGCTATTCCCTCCCCAAGGCAATCAAACAAGCTAAGCGTCAGTATAGAGCCAAAGTAGAGCCGCAATTCAACGGCTCAGACACAAGAGGTATGTGGCAGGGTCTACAGTCAATCACGGACTACAAAAGAAAAACCAGCCCCGTAGCGGACCACGATGTCTTGCTCCCAGACAAACTAAACAACCATCTTTGCTCGCTTTGAGGACAATACATTGCTACCGACACGGCCCGCTACCAAAACCTGCAGGCTCTCCTTCACTGCAGCCAACTTGAGTAAAACATTTAAACGTGTTAACCCTCGCAAGGCTGCCGGCCCAGACGGCATCCCTAGCCGCGTCCTCAGAGCATGCGCAGACCAGCTGGCTGGTGTGTTTACGGACATATTCGATCAATCCTTATCCCAGTCTGCTGTTCCCACATGCTTCAAGAGGGCCACCATTATTCCTGTTCTCAAGAAAGCTAAGGTAACTGAGCTAAATGACTATCGCACCACTCACTTCCATCATCATGAAGTGCTTTGAGAGACTAGTCAAGGACCATATCACAGGGCCTCCCGGGTGGCGCAGTGGTCTAGGGCACTGCATCGCAGTGCTAACTGCGCCACCAGAGTCTCTGGGTTCGCGCCCAGGCTCTGTCGCAGCCGGCCGCGACCGGGAGGTCCGTGGGGCGACGCACAATTGGCATAGCGTCGTCCGGGGTAGGGAGGGTTTGGCCGGTAGGGATATCCTTGTCTCATCGCGCTCCAGCGACTCCTGTGGCGGGCCGGGCGCAGTGCACGCCACCCAAGGGGGCCAGGTACACGGTGTTTCCTCCGACACATTGGTGCGGCTGGCTTCCGGGCTGGAGGCGCGCTGTGTTAAAAGAAGCAGTACGGCTGGTTGGGTTGTGCTTCGGAGGACGCATGGCTTTCGACCTTCGTCTCTCCCGAGCCCGTATGGGAGTTGTAGCGATGAGACAAGGTAGTAATTACTAGCGATTGGATACCACGAAAAATTGGGGAGAAAATGGGATTAAAAAAAAATAGTAATAAAAAAAAAAGGACCATATCACCGCCACCCTACCTGACACCCTATACCCACTCCAATTTGCTTACCGCCCCAATAGGTCCACAGACGACGCAATCACACTGCACACTGCCCTAACCCATCTGGACAAGAGGAATACCTATGTAAGAATCCTGTCCTTCGACTAAGGCTCAGTATTTAACACCATAGTACCCTCCAAACTCGTCATTAAGCTCGAGACCCTGGGTCTCGACCCCGCCCTGTGCAACTGGGTCCTGGACTTCCTGACAGGCCGCCCCCAGGTGGTGAGGGTAGGTAACAACATCTCCACCCTGCTGATCCTCAACACTGGGGCCCCACAAGGGTGCGTTCTCAGCCCTCTCCTGTACCCCCTGTTCACCCATGACTGCGTGGCCATGCACACCTCCAACTCAATCATCAAGTTTGCAGACGACACTACAGTGGGAGGCTTGATTACCAACAACGACGAGACGGCCTACAGGGAGGAGGTGAGGGCCCTCGGAGTGTGGTGTCAGGAAATTAACCCCACACTCAATGTCAACAAAACAAAGGAGATGATCGTGGACTTCAGGAAACAGCAGAGGGAGCAGCCTCCTATCCACATCAACGGGACAGTAGTGGAGAAGGTGGAAAGTTTTAAGTTCCTCTGCGTACACATCACGGACAAACTGAAATGGTCCACCCACACAGACAGCGTGGTGAAGAAGGCGCAGCAGCGCCTCTTCAACCTCAGGAGCCTGAAGAAATTTGGCTTGTCACCAAAAACACTCACAAACTTTTACAGATGCACAATCGAGGGCATCCTGTCGGGCTGTATCACCGCCTGGTACGGCAACTGCTCCGCCCACAACCGTAAGGCTCTCCAGAGGGTAGTGAGGTCTGCACAACGCATCACCGGGGGAAAACTACCTGCCCTCCAGGACACCTACACCACCCGATGTCACAGGAAGGCCAAAAAGATAATTAAGGACAACATCCACCTGAGCCACTGCCTGTTCACCCCGCTATCATCCAGAAGGCGAGGTCAGTACAGGTGCATCAAAGCGGGGACCGAGAGACTGAAAAACAGCTTCTATCTCAAAGCCATCAGACTGTTAAACAACCATTACTAACATTGAGTGGCTGCTGCCAACATACTGACTCATCTCTAGCCACTTTAATAATACAAAATTGGATGTAATATATGTATCACTAGCCACTTTAAACAATGCCACTTTATATAATGTTTACATACCCTACATTACTCATCTCATTTGGACAGTTGAAGTCGGAAGTTTACATACACCTTAGACAAATACATTTTATCTCAGTTTTTCACAATTCCTGACATTTAATCAGAGTAAAAATTCCCTGTCAGTTCAGTTAGGATCACCACTTTATTTTAATAATGTGAAATGTCAGAATAAATGTCAGAATAGTAGAGAGAATGATTTATTTCAGCTTTTATTTCTTTCATCACATTCCCAGTGGGTTAGAAGTTTACATACACTCAATTAGTATTTGGTAGCATTGCCTTTAATTAACTTGGGTCAAACGTTTCAGGTAGCCTTCCACAAGATTCCCACAATACGTTGGGTGAATTTTGGCCCATTTCTCCTGACAGAGCTGGTGTAACTGAGTCAGGTTTGAAGGCCTCCTTGCTCGCACACGCTTTTCAGTTTTCTATAGGATTGAGGTCAAGGCTTTGTGATGGCCACTCCAATACCTTGATTTTGTTGTCCTTAAGCCATTTTGCCACAACTTTGGAAGTATGCTTGGGGTCATTGTCCATTTGGAAGACCCATTTGCGACCAAGCTTTAACTTCCTGACTGATGTCTTGAGATGTTGCTTCAATATATCCACATCCTTTTCCTTCCTCATCATGATGCCATCTATTTTGAAGTGAAGTGCACCAGTCCCTCAAGCAGCAAAGCACCCTCATAACCTGATGCTGCACAACTGTGCTTCACGGTTGGGATGGTGTTCTTTGGATTGCAAGCCTCCCCCTTTTTCCTCCAAACATAACGACGGTCATTATGGCCAAACAGTTATATTTTTGTTTCATCAGACCAGAGGACAATTCTCCAAAAAGTATGATCTTTGTCCCCATGTGCAGTTTCAAATCGTAGTCTGTTTTTTTTATGGTGGTTTTGGAGCAGTAGCTTCTTCCTTGCTGAGTGGCCTTTCATGTTATGTCGATATAGGAGTAGTTTTACTGTGGATATAGATACTTTTGTACCTGTTTCCTCCAGCATCTTCACAAGGTCCTTTGCTGTTGTTCTGGGATTGATTTGCACTTTTTGCACAAAAGTACGTTCATCTCTAGGAGACAGAACGCGTCTCCTTCCTTAGTGGTATGACGGGTGTATGGTTCCATGGTGTTTATACTTGCGTACTATTGTTTGTACAGATGAACATGGTACCTTCAGGCGTTTGGAAATTGTTCCCAAGGATGAACCAGACTTGTCTACACCTTTTTTTCTGAGGTCTTGGCTGATTTCTTTCGATTATTCCATGATGTCAAGCAAAGAGGCACTGAGTTTGAAGGTAGGCCTTGAAATACATCCACATGTACACCTCCAATTGACTAAAATGATGTCAATTAGCTTTTCAGAAGCTTCTAAAGCCATGACATCATTTTCTGGAATTTTCCAAGCTGTTCAAAGGCACAGTCAACTTCGTGTATGTAAACTTCTGACCCACTGGAATTGTGATACAGTGAATGATAAGTGAAATAATCTGTCTGTAAACAATTGTTGGAAAATGACTTGTGTCATGCACAAAGTAGATGTCCTAACCGACTTGCCAAAACTATAGTTTGTTAACAAAACATTTGTGGAGTGGTTTAAAAACTAGTTCTAATGACTCCAGCCTAAGTGTATGTAAACTTCCGACTTCAACTTGATATACTGTACTCTACACCATCTACTGCATCTTGCCTATGCCGTTCGGCCATCGCTCATCCATTTATTTTTATGTACATATTCTTATTCATTCCTTTACACTTGTGTGTATAAGGTAGTTGTTGTGAAATTGTTATATTACTTGTTAGATATTACTGCATGGCCGGAACTAGAAGCACAATCATTTCGCTACACTCGCATTAACATCTGCTAACCATGTGTATGTGACAAATAAAATTTTATTTAGATTTTTGATTTAGATTTAGATTTTATTATTGCAAACTCATAATCTGGAAATATACAGTACCAGTCAAAAGTTTGGACACCTACTCATTCAAGGGTTTTTATTTATTTTACTATTTTCTCCATCAAAACTATGAAGTAACACATATGGAATCATGTAGTAAGCAAATAAGTGTTAAACAAATCGACATATATTTTATATTTGAGATTCTTTAAAGTAGACACCCTTTGCCTTGATGACAGCTTTGCACAGTCTTGGCATTCTCTCAACCAGGTGTGCCTTCTTAAAAGTTATTTTGTGGAATTTATTTCCTTCTTAATGCGTTTGAGCCAATCAGTTGTGTTGTGACAATGTCATGTCTACTCCCGCTCCTCCCCTCCAGCGTTCGACATCGCCGGTTTACTATCCACCGGTCCTGGTAACCATCATTACGTGCACCTGACATCTATCATTACGCGCACCTGACATCTATCGTTACGTGCACCTGACATCTATCATTATGCGCACCTTCGCTTTATCATGAGGCTGGACTCCATTACCTCACTCATTACCACCCCTTTATCTGACACTCCCTTAGGTTCTTTCCCCAGGTAGTATTATTTCTGTGTTTCATGTCAAGACGCTACTCCTATGTTGTATCGTTCCATGTTCTTATTTATATTAAACTTTTCACCTGCTTCTCGACTCCCAGCGTCTACGTTACAGACAAGGTAGGGGTGGTATACAGAAGATAGCCTTATTTGGTAAAAGACCAAGTCCATATTATGGCAAGAACAGCTCAAATAAGCAAAGAGAAACAACAGTCCATCATTACTTTAAGACATGAAGGTCAGTCAATCTGGAAAATTTCAAGAACTTTGAAGTTTCAAGTGCAGTGGCATAAACCATAAAGCGCTATGATAAAACTGGCTCTCGTGAGGAGCGCCACAGGAATGGAAGACCCAGAGTTACCTCTGCTGCAGAGGATAAGTTCATTAGAGTTACCACCCTCAGAAATTGCTGCCCAAATATGCTTCCCAGAGTTCAAGTAACAGACACATCTCAACATCAACTGTTCAGAGGAGACTGCGCGAATCAGGCCTTCATGGTCGAATTGTTGCAAAGAAACCACTACTAAAGGACACCAATAAGAACAGACTTGCTTTGGCCAAGAAACATAAGCAATGGACATTAAACTGGTGGAAATCTGTCCTTTGGTCTGAGTCCAAATGTGAGATTTTTGGTTCCAACCGCCGTGTCTTTGTGAGACGCAGAGGAGGTGAACGGATGATCTCCGCATGTGTGGTTCCCACCATGAAGCATGGAGGAGGAGATGTGATGGTATGGGGGTGCTTTGCTGGTGACACTGTCTGTGATTTATTTAGAATTCAAGGCATACTTAACCAGCATGGCTACCACAGCATTCTGCAACAATATGCCATCACATCAGGCTGTGTAAGGGCTATTTGACCAAGAAGGAGAGTGATGGAGTCCTGCATTAGATGACCCGGCTTCCACAATCACCCGACCGCAACCCAATTGAGATGATTTGGGATGAGTTGGACTGCTGAGTGAAGGAAAAGCAGCCAACAAGTGCTCAGCATATGTGGGAACTCTTTCAAGACAGTTGGAAAAGCATTCCTCATGAAGCTGGTTGAGAGAATGCCAAGAGTGTGCAAAGCTGTCATTAAGGCAAAGGGTGGCTACTTTGAAGAATCTAAATTCTAAAATAGATTTGGATTTGTTTAACACTTTTTTGGTTACTACATGATTCCATATGTGTTATTTCATAGTTTTGATGTCTTCACTGTTATTCTACAATGTCGAAAATAGTACAAATAAAGAAAAACCCTTGAATGAGTAGGTGTGTCCAAAATTTCGACTGGTACTGTATATAAAACACAACAAATTACATTTTTGACTGCACTAGGCCTTTAATAAATTAATTTGTTGTATTTTCACTCCATCCTTTTGATGAGGGTTATGTCTAATTATATGGGCCATGATCTAGTTCTCCAGAGGGTATATACAGTATATAAAAACCAAAGGGCACTGGGCAGAAAAAACACCTTAGAATCAACATGGGTAGCAGAAAAGTTAGTAAACACCAGAACTATAGATACACAATGTTCTAGACAGGGACAATATTCCACTTGTTGCAACAAAGTCGTATCGACTGAAGCTGATAGGAAAAGGCCTACCGCAGCGGAGAGTGTTTGTTCTTAAACCAGCACTAGAGCCAGACAGGTCTAGTTTGGTCATTGGGTTCAATGTTCACCTGGGGCGGTGGGCTGTGTGGTGAGGAAGGTTAGAAGGCTAAATTCTAGAAATGTCGAATTATCAAGCTTTCTACCAATAACAGCTTTTTTTATATGTATTTTAAAACTATAGTATACATGATGTTCCATGTCTCAAATATAATAAAAACGTACTATTTATTCACTGGCCACGTTTTAGGGCTTAGGATAATGGTGTAACATCGTTTCTATGGAGATGGATGACGAGGCATCATTCAGTCATTTTTTACAAAATATTTTGTAAACCCTATGCAGATTTTTTGAAAAAGTCCGTGGGTAAATGCATTTTTGGAAGGAATGCTGTCGGTCGAGCAATTTGTTAACCTCATCGATTACATAGCCCAAAGGAGAAATTAACCCACGAGAAGAGTAGCACATTTTTTGCTAGCTAGATAAGTTAATAATGTCTTTAGCTGTTGTTGTTGTAACGTTATTGACATGGGCTGTTGATATGGTTAGCAACACATTTTGTGATAGCTTGCCTATCATTTACATTTACATTCAGTATAAGCATTTTTTCCCTCGTTTTACACAGTAGTTATACGTTTGCGGGTAAAAGCTATGGCAGTTTATTTGTCTGTCTTGGAGCTTCCCAGATACAGACTAAAGAGAACTCTTTTTCATTCCTCTGGAGTCATGAAAGCTGGAGAGAGTTGAAAACGTCTTTAAACTGCAACATGGTCGATTGCCTCTAGGAGTCAGTGTCTTCTTGCCAATAAATAGGTCTGTATGACTGATCAGTGGCCAAGTAAGCAGACCCCCTCAAGACATTGAGCAAAACCATGGACAAAACCATTGATTTTTGAATTTGTTGTATATTCTTTATAAATGGGATATGCTACAATGTAGCTAAGCAATTAACAGCTTTGCTGATGTGGATATTCTGAAAAAGGAGCTTGAGATGTCTCAGGAGGAGGAAAGCAGAAGAGAGGCTGAGGAGGAGTCCTAGGTGAGGTTAGAGTTGTGTGTGTACAGTTAAAGTAACAACTATCACCACAATTAATTTGTTTAATATTCAGGGGGGTGCCCATGTCAATACACAACATACAGCACATACAGGGACGACCCAAATCTCTATAGGAATGCCCAGCTCCCTCTGAGAGCTCCTGTGACTTGACCCCTGACCTCTGACCTATTTGAAAAGTGTGCCGAGCCAGTCGCAAAGGTTAAGACCCTTCCTGAGCACCCCGAGAAATAAACCCCTCCTGTTCTGGCGGTCCTGGATGAGGGGGTCAGTACAGTAGTAGCACAGTATTGTAGCAGTATTGTCTAATATCATATTAGAATAGTAGTACAAGTGGGCCACCTGTGCAGTGCTCCAAGTGGTAGGCTATATACAGTATATATGTGATGCCTCAATATCAGCACACCCTGACATAAATGTTATCCATTTGCTTTTCAGGAAGAAGATTTCTGAATATTCCAAATAAAGGCAGTTCAGTTGACAATCCCTACACCCATGCAACACCACTATCCAAAGGCAATAGAAAACAGAGCACAGCCTAATGTAATGTCATTGAATAGAAGATAATTTCAGATCCCTCACATAAAACTGAGAGGAATTAGCCTGGTCCCTGATCTGTTGTCTTGGTGTGACAATGGTCATAGGAGTTGGCAAGACAGCACAATCTGGGACCAGGCTAGCGAGGAATGGGATGAGTCAGCAACAATGGCAGCATCCTGATTGGCATTTAGGCAACTGTGGGCTGTGAAGCGTGTCGCTCCAGTAAGTGTCCAATATTTTAGTCTCTGGGTCGTACTCAGTAGTCATCAAACGGAAGAAACAGGGATTGAAATACCTGTAGGGAGGTACTATCTGAACTTGTCCTATAAGAAATGCTCAATTTCATTTTCCGTAGCACAACGTTTTGAAAAAGGTTGCTACAGTGTACCCTAATGAATACAACCCTGTGGTAGGGGCTAAATCCAGGGGGTACCGGTACTGAGTCAATGTGCGGTGGTGTCGCATCCGGCTCTTTCACCTATCTTGTGCTTGTCTCCACCCCCCACCAGGTGTCTCCCATTTGTCCCAATTATCTCCTGTTTATTTATACCTGCGTTATCTGTTTGTCTTGTCCCACCGGTGTGGTTTTCCCATTTTCGAGTTTCTATAGTTGCTGTTTTCTAGTCCTCCCGGTTTTGACCATTTTGCATGACCTGACCCTGCCTGCCATTCTTTACCTTACTGACACTGCACTGGATTACTGACCTCTGCCTGCCCTTAACTTGTCGTTTGCCTGCCCCCTATTTTGTACATAAACATCTGTGATTCAAACTGTCTGCATCTGGGTCTTATCCTGAGTCCTGATAGTGGGTACACGTTAGTCTAGGTAATTGAGGTAATATGTACATGTAGGTAGGGGTAAAGTGACTATGCATAGATAATAAACAGCGAGTAGCATCAGCGTAAAAAAGGGAAGGTCAATGCAAATAGTCCAGGTAGCCATTTGATTAACTGACCAGCAGTCTTATGGCTTGAGGGTAGAAGCTGTTTAGAAGCCTCTTGGACCTAGACGTGATGCTCCGGTACCGCTTGCCATGCGGTAGCAGAGAGAACAGTCTATGACCAGGGTGGCTGGAGTCTGTGACAATTTTTAGGGCCTTCCTCTGACACCGCCTGGTATAGAGGTCCTGGATGGCAGGAAGCTTGGTCCCAATGATGTACTGGGCTGTACGCACTACCATCTGTTGCGCCTTGCGGTCAGATGCCGAGCAGTTGTCATACCAGGCGGTGATGCAACCAGTCAGGATGCTCTTGATGGTGCAGCTGTATAACTTTTTGAGGATCTGAGGACCCATGCCAAATCTTTTCAGTCTCCTAAAGGGGAATCGACGTTGCCGTGCCCTCTTCACGACTGTCTTGGTGTGTTTGGATCATGATAGTTTGTTGGTGATGTGGACGCCAAGGAACTTGAAGCTCTCGACCTGCTCCAATACAGCCCTGTTGATGTAAATTGGGGCGTGCTCTGCCCTTCTTTTCCTGTAGTCCACAATCAGCTCCTTTGTCTTGATCACATTGAGAGAGAGGTTGTTGTCCTGGCACCACACTGCCAGGTCTCTGACCTCCTCCATATAGGCTCTCATCATTGTCCGTGATCAGGCCACCACCGTTGTGTTGTTCTACAAACTTAAGGATGGTGTTGGAGTCGTGCTTGACCACGCAGTCATGGGTAAACAGGAACTAGGCACGCACACCTGAGGGGCCCCCGTGTTGAGGATCAGCGTGTCAGACGTGTTGTTGGCTACCCTTACCACCTGGGGGCAGCCTGTCAGGAAGTCCAGGATTAAGTTGCAGAGGGAGGTGTTTAGTCCCAGGGTCCTTAGTTTAGTGATGAGCTTTGAGGGCACTATGGTGTTGAACGCTGAGCTGTAGTCAAGGGTGTGAAAGGAAGCCCTGGAAAATTGTTAAAGACTCCAGCCACCCAAACCATAGACTGTTCGCTCTGCTTCCACACAGAAAGCTGTACCGGTGCATCAAGTCTGACATCAACAGGCTCCTGAACAGCTTCTATCCCCAAGCCATTGCACGTCATCATCTGCACATCTATCACTCCAGTATTAATGCTAAATTGTAATTATTTTTGCCTCTAGGGCCTATTTATTGCCTACCTCCCTACTCTTCTACATTTGCACACACTGTACATAGATTTTTCTATTTTTCTTTTCTTTTGTGTTATTGACTGTATGTTTGTTTATGTGTAACTCTGTGTTGTTGTTTTTGTCGCACTGCTTTGCTTTATCTTGGCCAGGTCGCAGTTGTAAATGAGAACTTGTTCTCAACTTGCCTACCTGGTTAAATAAAGGTGAAATAAAAATAACTAAAACTCACAGGGCCCTACACACTACACACACGGACACTCCAATACCAGAGTATGTGACCTGAGTGGAGCTGGAGCGGAGCTGGAGCGGAGCTGGAGTGGAGCTGGAGCTGAGCTGGAGCGAAGCGCGCCCAATTTGACTGGAGCTCTGAGCAAGATTCCCAAAGGCTGGCGTGTTGGCAAGTGTGGTGATGTAGTGTTCACAACTAAAGAATCATTGTGGAATCTGAAAAGACACATCCCGAAAGCATGATGGTGTACTTACTATGTGGAAATGCTAAAAGAAAGGAATGAGGTGGGTAGATAACTAAGTGTCATTGTAGCAAAGTATTTATAAACAAAAAATCTGATCTCTTAAAAGTTTTGTTCATTTTTGTTCTATTTATATAATAGGCCATAATTGATTTTGGCCCAATAGGCCTGGCATATTCCCACTTTCAAGGAGCTTTCCATTTTGATTGGGTTATTTTGCCTAAAAACATTTTAGGCCTACCTATAATAAAATAATAAAACAACTCTGCATCTCTTCCCAGCCTGGCAAGAGTGGCCAAAAGGGTGTTTAGCATCCCCAGTGGCTCTGCAAGCGCAGAGATAATATATTCTCCGCTGCTGGCCTGCTTTGCAGGCACCATTGCCACAGAGCCTGAAGTCACTGACTGGCCAAAGTTGTGTTTCTAAAAATGAATTCAAAGTCACTGTAGACTGAGCCAAGTCATTTTTTGTTGAATTTTTATATAATTCTATGTAAATCACAGCCTATATGCGCAATTTATAGACTATAATGATTTACTACAAAGAAATGTTGGGCTCCCAAGTGGCGCAGCGGTCTAAGGCACTGCATCTCAGTGCTAGAGGTATTACAACAGACACTCTGGTTCAAACCCAGGCTGTATCACAACCGGCTGTGATTGGGAGTTGGTTTGGCCGGTGTAGAACGTCATTGTAAATAAGAATTTGTTCTTAACTGACTTGCCTTGTTAAATACAAATAAAACATGCTGGGTGCTTTATGTCCTTACCAGCATATTGTGTCACACTAACAAATGCTTCACAATGTTTTTTTTTTAGGCTATAGCCTTGACATAATTTCAATAATATAGCATATATAATTCATTTTATGCTCTCTGTCTGGCTCCTGACCTATTTAGAGTGTTGATATGCTGTTTAATATGACATTTAGACTATTTGAAATGATGAGTTCTTCTTACATTCACCTTTTCATGTTTATTAAAACACTTTTCATTCAAATCATATTGTTTGGTTTCAATACTTAAAAATGGTAGGTCCAGGTAGTCACAAAAATAGGTGGGTGTTCATTAAATTGTGATTTTAATAAATGGAGAGAATTTGGAGCTGCATTTGTATATCCTGTGAGCTCAGAGCGGTTTTTACTGGCGCAGTTGGAAAGGACATAGAGCACCGGATGAGCAGGATTTCTGACTGCTCAACTCTGCTCACTTACTCTGTCCAACATTCAAACAAACACTCACTTCATCATTTGCTCACACACACATAATATGCACATACATTTACACTGACTCTACACACGCATAAGCAATCTTCATTTACACTGCTGCTACTCTGTTTATCATATATTGTGATGTCTAGTCACCTTACCCCTATACATACAGTGTCTACCTCTATCACTCTAGTATCCCTGCACATGGTGACTGATTCTTAGCATCTACTGATACTGTAGATTGCACAAGAAGTGTGATTGAAGGAATTCCTTTGCTTAATAGCATATTTAGCTGTTATGGAACAAGATAACACTCGTATGTTATTCTCCATTCCTATCTTTGATCATCTTTTTTTTATGATCTCAGCTACTGCTTTAATCATCAGGAGAGTCACCTGAATGACCATGACAGTGTTTACACATAGGCAGCCCAATTATACTCTCTTTCCCCAAAAATGTGTTATTTTGACCAATCAGATCAGCTCTGAAAAATAATCTGATGTGAAAAGATCTGATGTGATTGGTCAAAAGACCAAAATATATATATCAGAATTGGGCTGGCTGTGTAAACTATAGACATTAAAGCCAGTAGATGGTGATAGCGCTGACGTCCTCCACATATTTCTATGGAAAACTCCCAATGGCACATGAAGCCGGAAGTACACACATGACCAAAAGTATGTGGACACCTGCTCATCGAACATCTCATTCCAAAATCATGGGCATTAATATGGAGTTGGTCCCTCCTTTGCTGCTATAACAACCTCCACTCTTCTGGTAAGGCTTTCCACTAGATGTTGGAACATTGCTGCGGGGACTTGCTTCCTGTCAGCCACAAGAGCATTAGTGAGGTTGGCACTGATATTGGGCAATTAGCCATGGCTCGCAGTCAGAGTTCCAATTCATCTCAGTTCATCACTGGGGCCAGTCAATCTCTCTTTTGAGCCTAATTATTTACTGGAAATTGTGCAGTTTATCCTCCCATCACTAGAGTAACTCATCAACACCAAAAATAACATTACAATGTAAACAAGCTCAGGTGTAGGCCTACCTTGGAAGTAAGATTTGTTATCAGATTTATTGAGAAGTGTGTGACTGTGTTAGGCTTTGTGTGTGTGTTGGTGGGGGTGCTGTGTGTATGGGCTGTGTGGTGTGTATGCAGGGGACATGGGCACAGGGTTGGGTGTTTATCTGTCTACTGAAAACATAACTGTGATATATACAGCCAAACTGTTACTAATTGGTAAATAGTAACCCTGCTTTTTGTTCATGAACATGTAATTCTAATTACTCTGTTACCAGAATTTACCACCTCTGGTGTGTGTGTGTGTGTGGACACGCATTGTCGGTACATTACACCTCAGTGTATCATTTTTTTTCACAACAATTAATCTGTCAATAGGTTTTTATTGTACAAAAATAAACTTGATTTGTGTCCAAGGTCCGTGTTATCTTGTGCGATTAGTTTCCCTGCAATGACTAATCCATTTATCTTGATCAACTGATACACCTACGCCAAATTTAGATATTTTGACCGGAGACGTCAATTGCACTCTTCTCCTTCAACACAATATTTGTGAGTATCATTCCTTTATACATTATTTGAAATATTGTTAAACATTTTGTCGCGAGAATTATTTCAATCAGCAAGCTAACGTCATCATGCAGCTAGCTAGCGTTAACCTAGATAGCCAGCTAGCTAGATGGCTAGCCCAAATGTGGTCTACAAAGTGAACAAACTAACGTTAAGTGTCATTGTTATTACTAACTTATACTTGGCCTATTTAATCCATTAATCAAAGAATGCCAACATAGATTTAGCTAGCTAGTAAAGTGTACTTTATAATGCCACTTATCAGTCAACATGATTGTCTGTATTTTAGTGGACCTCAAGGTTACTTATCAAATAGGCAAGCTATCTATGTCAGATTGCATGGCAGTTGAGCGCTGCAAAATTGTCTCGAAAGGGTTTGCATGGGAAGCCACATTTAATAATTTATGTCACTCAATTTGAAATAAGACAAGGAATAAGAAGGTGCAGAATTCAGTTAATATTCAGATCTGTAACTAGCCTACTTTCCATTTAAATTTTGTCACGATAATCGATCCTATGTTCTCATATTTTCGTTGTCAATAATAACAGTCCGTTTCTCAACTCATTGTCACTCTATAAATCAGTATAGCTAAGCTTACAGTTACAATGTAAACATTCCTTTCCACTATCTATCTATATGGAATCCACTCAATCAGTTCATGCGCGGCTGCCAGGTAGTCTATTGGTTGCTGTTCTCATTAGGGTTCAGGCCTTTGTCCTCACTCTGAGAAGGGAAAGTCACACTGCAGTAGTTAGTCAAGACTGTCAAGTCACGGTGAAGTGCAGAACAGAGTAATTGGGATTGAATGAGCTGAACTTGAGGTAAATGAGTGCACACCTTCAGTGGGTGATTGTTTGATAAATGAATCGATGTTTGAAAATGGAATTTTAGTATTTTTAGAATGACCATACGTGTAGGTTTGTGTTGTTTGGTTTCACATATATTGCATGCATGTAGGCCTAAGCATTTGGTGGACCATTCAGACTGTCTTGTTCAGAGAAAATGGAAAATACCTGAATGATCCAGATGTTGAAAAATCCATGTCTAAGCAAGCCCTGACAATACAGTAACAGTATTTTGTTCATATAGACTACTAATAATTATCCTCAGTTGACTATACTGATGATTCACTGTGTACGGTCTAACATTGTATGTTAAGGCCCCTCTTGCTTATACAAGGGGAAGGAGGATTAGCCAAGCTATGGTCTGAGACATTAGGGTGTGTATGTGTGTCACACCCGTAACTTTATAACCACATACTGTGACTAACAGCCCAGTACAGTTTGATGGTCTAAAGATAAGCCACAACAAACGGAGCAGTTCATATGTTTGTAACTTAGTCATGTCCATCAGTTTCCTGAGGAAATGTAATGTAGACCAATAGGTTTGCTGTCATTCATTAAACAATGCCTAAGGTCATTTCCAAAAGGACCCATGAGCACCAACATGTGAAGTTCATAGGAGAATGTCAAATCTGGTGACCAATGAAAGCTAAGAGATTATATTTTTGATAAATAAGATGTTCAACCATTTTCTATCCTAAATATAAGGAATAAGCGGCGGCTTTGATATAAGCGATAGCCAAACAGATAGAAAAGGAGTCTTAGAATACATCTACCAGAAAAAGTCTTCAAATGTATTGGAAATAGACGGGTTGGTTGTTCAGCAACAAAACCCACAAGTGCACAACTATGGGGAAAAACAGACTGGGTTGGTTAGATTGTTTGCAACATGTCAACTATATTCAGTCTCCAATGTTCATTGAAAACAAATACATTTGCACAATGAGCCACTTGTTGTCGCTCAAATACATTGCTAGTTGTTGATTAGCTAGCTATAATTTATTTTTGCCATATTAGCATTGACATGAAATCAGTCAAAACACCTAAAAACAAGACATGGTTTCAAGAACAAGATTTAACAAGCTGAAAGGAGTTACTATTCCCCACATGGCAGTTTCTTGTCATTAGCTAGCTGTCTGACCGTCCAGAAACACAATAACGCAGACTTCTGCCTCATTGAAGCGTGACGTTGTCAGCTTACCCATCTCTGTACATCAACACACAATAATGTTGAAGTAAAGACCCCTGGCAACTAATATCAACACTTATATTTCGTTTGGATAAATTATTTGCCTTGTGTAAGTTTAAGAAACATTGTCCTGTGCCTTGAAATTCCGTTACCAAAAACACACTAATCTTTAAGATATTTTCTAATTTCTCTCCCTCATGAGGGACAATAATGAAAGTTAACAGAAGTAACAAGTAAAGGTAGACCTATCAATTAGTTAGTTTTTTTACTGATATCTATTTGGTTGAACCAAATCATAACAGTTTTTTTTTTTCAATCTTTCTGTCGTCTGGTGGTCAAAGCAAAATTGAAAACAGCCTGGACAACCCATCCCTCTCTCTCTGTCTCTCCGGTTAATGTCACCTCTCTCTCTGTCTCTCCGGTTAATGTCACCTCTCTCTCTGTCTCTCCAGTTAATGTCACCTCTCTCTCTGTCTCTCCGGTTAATGTCACCTCTCTCTCTGTCTCTCCGGTTAATGTCACCTCTCTCTCTGTCTCTCCAGTTAATGTCACCTCTCTCTCTCTCTCTCTCTCTGTCTCTCCAGTTAATGTCACCTCTCTCTCTCTGTCTCTCCGGTTAATGTCACCTCTCTCTCTCTGTCTCTCCGGTTAATGTCACCTCTCTCTGTCTCTCCGGTTAATGTCACCTCTCTCTCTCTCTCCGGTTAATGTCACCTCTCTCTCTGTCTCTCCGGTTAATGTCACCTCTCTCTCTCTGTCTCTCCAGTTAATGTCACCTCTCTCTCTCTGTCTCTCCAGTTAATGTCACCTCTCTCTCTGTCTCTCCGGTTAATGTCACCTCTCTCTCTCTCTCTCTCTCTCTCTCTGTCTCTCCGGTTAATGTCACCTCTCTCTCTCTCTGTCTCTCTGGTTAATGTCACCTCTCTCTCTCTCTGTCTCTCCGGTTAATGTCACCTCTCTCTCTCTCTCTGTCTCTCCGGTTAATGTCACCTCTCTCTCTCTCTCTCTCCGGTTAATGTCACCTCTCTCTCTCTCTCTCTCTCTCTCTCTGGTTAATGTCACCTCTCTCTCTCTCTCTCTCTGTCTCTCTGGTTAATGTCACCTCTCTCTCTCTCTGTCTCTCCGGTTAATGTCACCTCTCTCTCTCTCTCTCCGGTTAATGTCACCTCTCTCTCTCTCTCTCCGGTTAATGTCACCTCTCTCTCTCTGTCTCTCCGGTTAATGTCACCTCTCTCTCTCTCTCTCTGTCTCCGGTTAATGTCACCTCTCTCTCTCTCTCTCTCTCTGTCTCTCCGGTTAATGTCACCTCTCTCTCTCTCTCTCTGTCTCTCCGGTTAATGTCACCTCTCTCTTTCAATTTGCTGTAACCAGCATCCGTACCGACCGACACCGGACATCCATGGACGGTGAAATATGGTCCGTCTGCCCTGGTCTTGATTTCAACGTCCACATAAGTCGTTTTTGAAGCAATCGTAGATGTCTATGTTTCACAAGTGTGGGTGGCACAGTACAGTAAAAAAAAGTTGAGTACAGTCCTGAACTATACAGAAGAATAGAGTTTAGTACAATGCACAGTACAGCACACTAGAGTTGAGTCAAATATAATGTACGGAACTATAATATACTATTACTGTACTGAACTGACCCATCCAGACAATACTGACCAGAGTGAAAGTTTTACACACAGTTAAAGTGTAGTTCTTCCTTTTCTTAGTCAACGGCCCACTGTACCTTAGGACTGTGACAGTCATGGATTTTTGGATGACGGTAAAAAATGAGGTAAAGAGGTTAATGGAACTCGACCAGAACATGGAAATGCGTGTGGGAAAAATCCCGAATCTCCTAATTTAAGCTATTGTTTATGTGTATTTCACACTATGTTTCGGTAAAAATAAGAGTATAATGCTTGTATGGATGTCTACCCCAATATATGTTCATGTCATCGTCACTAATTACCTGCATTACAGCAAAAAAAACGAATATCCACTTTGTTAGATCAGAATTGTTGAATGTGCGCCAATCTAGCGTCCTTCTTCTATCCCCCGAGGTCTGCGGTCCATTGACCTCTTTACAGCATCTATTGGCCAGCCAAATGACCTCAGTCACCGTAATAAACGTTCGATTAGCAAAATAAAAAAGGATGCATGTTTTTCTCCTCTGCTCCTGTCTGCACGTGCAGCCATAGAAATATAATGGGCAACCCCATCCAAGTTGTTGGCCTTGTTGGAGAGGATCAAAATCGAAATGTATCATGGTTAAATTGTGACTGATCTACAAATAATAATGAGTAGTTCATTGTGATGCAAGGTTCTTTGTAGATCCGTAAGGCGGCAGTTATCTGTACCTTCGCCTGCAATGTCGAACAAGCCCAATGATGGCATAATGGATGGACTGGTGGCCATTGCGAGGCGCAAAGCAAGAAGTAGAAGTTGGAATTTGTGCTGTGATTTGTTGATTCAACTCAACTGACATTACCACAAATAAATTCCATTACATGAGCCACATCAGTTAAAGGTGAACTCAGCAATATGATGTAGATCCAGAAAGTAAACAGCATAGTGGGTCAATTTCCGCTACAACTAAGAGGGTTGAAGTGTGAGGCTCAACTTCTCCGCTGTTTTGGTTCCCTGGCTTCCACGCTGTGACAGTGTGAAGGGAACCCGTGCACATGCGCAGATACTGTGTGTGACTGTGTGAGAGCGAAGTCTTGCATCTCGCTCATCTCAATATCGGCAGTGCTGCTCATGGCAATGTCATTTCGCTGAGTCAACCTTTAACATTTTAATTAACATTCTATATTACCATGTCAATTATTGCATCACAATACCACGCAGCCATTGAGTGTACCCATCAGTTTACCATTCAACTTGTCACACTTTTCAGTCAGCTGTTTTGTATTTTTATATCTTTTTTGGGGGGGTTGTGAAGGTTAATTTATTTTCATGATGGTCTTCATCCATAACTCACGGTTATATGGTAATTGTGCCAGCCCTACCTAGGCTGTCTCTGAAAAGATAAACAAAAACATCGTTTTTAGCCTACTGTTTGAACATCGGTCACTACTTCCTAACAGTAGTTGCATGTTCCCATGCCATCTTTCAAACACGAGTGATTTCACGCTCACGATGAAGGCTTCTGTTTTCTTGTTGTCTCTTCAGAGAACATCTGTTTTATAAGAGTCAGAGAAAGTTCTGATAGGTTGTGTTTATACAGTCACCATGGCCCTGGCAGTGGTCCAGGCCCTCTCCAGATGCTCCGCTAAAGCCCTAAGGGCCAGATGGAGGCTATCTCAGACTCTGCACATCTCTTCCCTGCCTCTGGGGGGTGCCATTCACAACAGACAACCCTCTAGCCAGACGAACCCTACAGCCAGACTTCCTTGTCTAAAAGACTTTCACCTCAGCACAGCCTCATCCATCCCTGACCCTAACAAGCCCAAATCAGGCAAGGAGCATTACATTATCTCACTCTAGTGACACATTGCATGGAGTTTGTAATAGGCTAGGTCCCTTTACTTGTCTTATTGCCTATATCAGTGACCCTGACCTTCCTAACCCATGCCTAGGAATGTTGCCTCTCGCTAACAGTAAAGTACCATTATCTAACAGTACCAGAAATCATTAGACATGTACGTGTGGCATGACAGAGTAAGAAGACCGGCCCTCTTCTCTAGGCTCTGGTTCCTCTTAGTTTCTCCTTCCCTAAGAACAATAAATCACTCTGATAATCATGTTTGTTCTTTTTTTTTGGCTGCAGGGTTGTCCTCCGGCCTCGAGGTGGAGCTGTTTGAGATGGGGATGTGGTCTCTGGGTCTGGGGACCTTAGGAGTTGCCATCGTTGGAATCCTTCTGGCCAACACTGACTTGTGTCTGACCAAGGCTGCCCAGGCCTCGCTGGAGTACCTGGAGGACGCAGACCTCCGCTCCACTGGAGACGGTACGAGGGCCCTGGTTCAACTACTTCACCTACTGGGCATGGCTGGAAAGTGCAGAAAACTGTCGATCATATTGGCACCAAACATTCTACAGTATGACAATGACATTCTGTTTTACATTCATACTAGAATGTAGCAAGGTTAGAGCTTTTGGGGCCAACATGGCAGCTGTTAAGATTTGAAATCTCAGAGTTTATAGAACTCTGAATATCTTTTGCATAGCTCTGAGCAAGGCATTTTGTGGTCCATAATATGCTAACGAATATCCGCTCGCTTTTTTCCTGCGACACTCGGAAACAATGGTAGAGCAAAGCCTAATTATTACAATTATTATCTGGGTGGTTAAAAAAAAAATGGTCTAGGCACACTGGTGCTCCAAGAATAGTTTTTATCCAGGTCGCACAGCAAAATATTTAGGCGCATATGCGACCAAAATTGTCACACTGCAGAGCCCAGGTACCAATGCATCACCTGCGTATATGTGTGTGTCCTGCAGATGAGAACACCATAAAGGCCAAAGCTCTGTGGGAGAAGACGGGAGCAGTAGTCATGGCTGTACGACGGCCCGGATGATTTTTGTGCAGAGAGGTGAAGTGATGTCACTGATACTATACAGTATAGTCAGCTTTTTTACTTACAGGGAAAGTTCATCCAAAATGTCAGAAATTGTCTTAAATCAAGTCTATATTCCACTCCATATGTTTTTGTTGTGTAGATTCCGCTGTATGCATCAGGAGAATAAACAAGACCCCATCCTATTAATGAAATTGTACTAATTGTGTGTGTAGGAAGCTTCCAAGCTGTCCTCTCTGAAGACCCAGCTTGAGGATCTCGGGGTCCCTCTAGTTGCCGTGGTGAAGGAGAACATCGGCACGGAGATCCAGGACTTCCGACCGCACTTCGCTGGGGACATCTATGTAGACGAGAAGGTGAGACCCTGGGTGTTTCTCAGTATGCATACTACCGTGCTCCACACTATCATGCTCCAAGTGCATAAAACGATACATTTGAGAAGCACTGGTACACCCCTACTGTATTATCTCACGCTGTATCTCCTCATTCACTGAACCTTCTTCCAGCCAGGACAATAATAGGCAAAACAAGATATACACAAAGAAAATGTTTTACTTCACAACTATCAGCTAGGTATAAGTGAATCTGAATAATCTAGCTATCCAGCTAGTTAAACAGACAAAAATGACCTAAAACTAATGTTATGCAAGTTAGATGTACATTTTTTGTGGGTAGCTACCAATTCTTTGTGGCTAGCTAGCTAGCCCTATTGACTTACTATGGACTTAACTTACCCATTCACTGAACCATCTTCCAGCCAGGACAAGAATGGCAGAAGTGACAAAACAAGATATACACAAAGCAACCGTTTACCTCATAAATATCAGCTATGCGCATCGTAAATATGTAGCTAACCAGATAATGACCTACAACGAATATTATGTCAATTCTTCGTGATTAGCTAGCTAACAATTCTTCGTGGCTATCTGGCTAGCTTGCCAGTTAGCCCTATTGACTTATTATGGGCTTGTGATCTCCGGTACGTAGGCAGGTAAACATGCCGAAATTAACACAGCATGTATTTATTAACGTATTAAGATAAAGTATGTTGCCTGACTACAACACTTTATGAGATGTGAACATGTTGAAGTGTATTTTCTCACGCTTCAGCTCAAATGGCCGCCATTGATTTCAAAACATTTTGCGTAATTTTGTTGTTTCGTCATATTTCTTTGTATACTTTCCGTTGAAGCTTGCATCAATGCATGCTTTAAAATATGTACAGTTGAATTCGGAAGTTGACATACACTTAGGTTGGAGTCATTAACTCGTTTTTCAACCACTCCACAAATTTCTTGTTAACAAACTATAGTTTTGGCAAGTCGGTTAGGATATCTACTTTGTGCATGACAAGTAATTTTTCCAACAATTGTTTACAGACAGATTATTTCACTTATTATTCACTGTATCACAATTCCAGTTGTGCCTTTAAACAGCTTGGGAAATTCCTGATAATGATGTCATGGCTTTAGAAGCTTCTGATAGGCTAATTGACATCATTTGAGTCAATTGGAGGTGTACATGTGGATGTATTTCAAGGCCTACCCTCAAACTCAGTGCCTCTTTGCTTGGCATCATGGGAAAATCAAAAGAAATAGGCAGGACCTCAGAAAAAAAATTGTAGACCTCCAAGACTGGTTCATCCTTGGGAGCCATTTCCAAATGCCTGAAGGTACCACGTTCATCTGTACAAAAAATAGTATGCAAGTATAAACACCATGGGACTAGGCAACCATCACAGCGCTCAGGAAGGAGACGTGTTCTGTCTCCTAGAGATGAACGTACTTTGGTGTGAAAAGTACAAATCAATCCCAGAACAACAGCAAAGGACCCTGTGAAGATGCTGGAGGAAACAGGTACAAAAGTATCTGTATCCACAGTAAAACAAGTCCTATATCGACATAACCTGAAAGGCCGCTCAGCAAGGAAGAAGCCACTAGTCCAAAACCTCCATTAAAAAAGCCAGACTACGATTTGCAACTGCACATGGAGAAATGAAACAAAAATATAACTGTTTGGCCATAATGACCATTGTTATGTTTGGAGGAAAAAGGGGGAGGCTTGCAATCCAAAGAACACCATCCCAACCGTGAAGGACGGGGTGGCAGCATTATGTTGTGGGGGTGCTTTGCTGCACGAGGGACTGGTGCACTTCACAAAATAGATGGCATCATGAGGAAGGGACATTATGTGGATATATTGAAGCAACATCTCAAGATATCAGTCAGGAAGTTAAATCTTGGTCACAAATGGGTCTTCCAAATGGACAATGACCCCAAGCATACTTCCAAGGTTGTGGCAAAATGGCTTAAGGACAACAAAGTCAAGTTATTGGAGTGGCCATCACAAAGCCTTCACCTCAAACCTATTGAAAATTTGTGGGCAGAACTGAAAAAGTGTGTGTGAGCAAGAAGGCCGACAAACCTGACTCAGTTACACCAGCTCTGTCAGGAGGAATGGGCCAAAATTCACCCAACTTATTGTGGGAAGCTTGTGGAAGGCTACCCAAAATATTTGACCCAAGTTAAACAATTTAAAGGCAATGCTACCAATTACTAATTGAGTGTATGTAAACTTCTGACCCACTGGGAATGTGATGGAAGAAATAAAAGCTGAAATAAATCACTCTGTACTATTATTCTGACATTTCATTCTTAAAATAAAGTGGTGATCCTAACTGACCTAAGACAGGGAATCTTTACTCGGATTCAATGTCAGGAATTGTGAAAAACTGAAACTTTAAATGTATTTGGCTAATGTGTATATAAACATCCGACTTCAACTGTACAAACGGAGTACGCATTAGAGAAGTGTCCGCCATGCTCCGTTTCGCATACTTTGATTTTGACTCCGACCCTCCCATGCTCAATATGTGTGCTCGGAGCATGGTAGTATGCATTTTGAGAAACACCCCGACTCTCTATGGGTGCATCTCAATAGTCTATAGAAGGTGAGACTGACTTGACTATGGGTACATCTCAATAGTCTAACAAAGGCTTCCTCTCCTTGTCTCCATTCCTTCATCTGCACTGGCCTTTAATGAACTGTGAACATGTTTGAATAGATTTCTACACAGGCCTGCTATGAAGGAGAGGAGCTGAACCATGTGTAGATATTGTCTGTGCCTGAGTTTTGAGTTTTCTTTTCTCCGTTGATTGATTGGTTTACTTGTGTTCTTTGCAGCACCACTTCTATGGCCCAATACAGAGGAAGATGGGGGGGCTGGGCTTCATCCGTCTGGGGGTGTGGCAGAACTTCATGCGGGCCTGGAAGGCCGGTTACCAGGGCAACATGTTGGGGGAGGGCTTCGTCCTGGGAGGCGTGTTTGTCATCGGAGCGGGGAACCAGGTACCCCACACACGGCTGTGCATCAATGGAGTATGCTCAGCCACAGCTGGGAATTATTAACTGGAGCTGTTAAGGTGTCTGTATTCTTCCCAGCCGAAACAGTAAGAGTTTGTGCATATATGACCACATTTTGTGGCGTTTTTATTCATTTTTGACTTCGGTAAGCGTTTTTTCGGCTGTTCGGGCACAATTTTTTCTTGAGGCAAGCCGAAGTCTACTCCCCTTCGTCTGTGATTGGTCAACAGTAGGGATTCTCCAATAAAGTCTTTGTCATTCAACAAAAGATGACTCGTTTTCATTCAAATTTTACATTTAACTAAGATCTCCTCAGCAAAAAACGTAAAAATGAATGACAGCTTTCTTGAGTTATCTTAGATTAATTCGGACTATTTTGAGGAACTGTAATGTATACTGGCTACAGTGTCTCAAAATGGACAAACAGTACTATTGCTGCTTTTTTTCTCGTTTTTCAAGCAGAGGTCTATTAACTTCTCTGCGCTACGGATCCCTTTAGCGGGATCATTTTCTTAAACAACCGCTGAATTGCAGGGCGCAAAATATTACAAAAAATATTTATGAACATGCAATCACAAGTGAAATATACCAAAACACAGCTTAGCTTGTTGTTAATCCACCTATCGTGTCAGATTTTGGAAATAGGCTTTGCAGCGAAAGCAATCCAAGATTTTGTGCGTGTGTCAATCAATGCTACAACAGCTAGCCCCAAATTAGCATGGTCACGAAAGTCAGAAAAGCAATAATTAATCGCTTACCTTTGATAATCTTCGGATGTTTGCACTCACAAGACTCCCAGTTACACAACAAATGTTCTTTTTGTTCTATAAATATTACTTTTATAACAAAAAAACGCCATTTGGGTTGCGCGTTATGTTCAGAAAACCAAAGCCTCGCTCCGTTCGACGAAAATTCCAAAAAGTATCCGTAATGTTCGTAGAAACATGTCAAATGTTTATAATCAATCCTCAGGTTGTTTTTAACAAACATAATCGATAATGTTTCAACCGGACCGTAACCTATTCAATAAAGAAAATGGAGAGCTACCCCTCTCGCGCGCAGGAACTAATCAGAGGACACCTGACTAGTTTCGAAAGATCTCACTCAGTTTCAGGCTTTTATTTTGAAAAATATGTCTAAAGCCTGGTCACAGCCTGAGGAAGCCATTGGAAAAGGAATCTGGTTGATACCCCTTTAAATGGAAGAAAGACGGGCCAGGAAACACAGATTAAAAAGATAAATAAATCACTTCTGGGTTAGATTTTCTCAGGTTTTCGCCTGCAGAATCAGTTTCGTTATACGCACAGACAATATTTTGGAAATGTTGGAGTGTTTTCTATCCTAATCTGTAAATTATATGCATATTCTATGATCTAGACCTGAGAAATAGTCCGTCTAAAAATCTGACCCCTAGCATCAAGAGGTTTTAAGGGAGAATGCTAGCACTCTACTGGGTGCCAGCCTAACTGAAGCATGCTGACACCTTTAGAGTCCAACTGCCGACACATGTATGAGGGGAGAGACTCAACCATGAAGGATCAAGTGCAGCAGATGAGGCACACAAACACTATCTGTTATCAACTCAGTAATCAGTGGCCATGAGCAGAGACAAGGGAAGGAAGTCCTCCAGGACAATATTGATACAAACACATAAACCAAGAGCAGCAGCATTGTTGTTACATTGTGTTGTGAGCTTGTTTGGTATTATGTAGGTCCCTTTTTTAAAATTGTACTTTTTCCTCAGGGAATTCTTCTGGAGCACAGGGAGGAGGAGTTTGGCAACAAAGTGGAGAATGAAGATGTTTTACAGGCTGTCAAGAGAATTGTTCCAGTGCAATAGATGGTTAGTTTTGTGTTCACAAACTTAGTAGCATTAGATCAACGCTGATAAAAAGGCCTCCGTTTCATTCACAACAGAACTTTATCCCAACATCAAGTGTTTTTGAGTTGTGTATGACATTTAAACTTTTTCATATCTGTACTCCTGCACCAACCTTACATGATTTCTATTATTGCTAGCTCCGCCTATCATAGAACGTGTCTCGTCCTCAATAACAATGTGAATGTTCTAGAATGCTCAGGTGAATGATGAGCTCCACTGCTTATAATATCCTGACCTCTTAACTCCCTGCACTCATAAACCCATTGGAAGATGAGGTGGACCTTATTCCCATCTATTTTCTCTAGATGTGGAAACTCCCAAGTTGTACCAACTAGACAGTGTTCTGTAGGCTTACGGTCTTGGTCAGGTTGTTATTGTAAAAGATGTGTTCTCATGACTTACCTGGTTAAATTAAGTTATTGTCAACCAGGGACCCTACTGCTTCCATTTGAACACTTGTATTGAAGTCACTCAACTTGAGGAATGCATGGTTCTCTGCATCTGGATTTTGTATGTGAAGTCAGTCTTGTAACTTTGCTATGTGTTTCATGTTATACCTGTGAATGAATGTACGTGTGGTCAATGTGTGTTTATTAATGAAGACCTGACTGTAAACTCAGTGACGAGGGGAGCAGGTTTGATATCCAAACACACACTGCCTCAATATACTCACCATGGCTAGGTTGGCGAGAGACGGGGTGCAAATCACAATAAACCCATCACACCATCCTCCTCTCTTTTCTTCTCTGGACTGGCATGACATTCTAGAATACATTCTGAACATTTACATATGTAGATGTATGTTTCCATAACATAGTCACAACTTCAACTTCTCAGCTGTGCACCGTAATCTGCTACTTATTGTATTTTCAAAGGTGGCCTATGAAACAAGTGGAGAGTTTCTCAGTCCATGCTTGAGTACTAAAGGTAGTAGGGGCTGAACTCAATCCGTAGTGCAGCATATTAGCCTTACAGCACGATGAACATTTAAAGGCAATGTTTCCGAGGAGACAGCATTCATTGTAAACGCTGCATATGTCGGCTCATTACCTTTAAATTTCAACAATACAGCTCTTCTGTGCTACGGACTGAATGAAGCTAAGTCAGGCTGTAGGACCATTCCTTTGTTGTTGGAAGACTGCTACCACTGCGACATGAGTGACCCACCCTCAAATGGGCACAATGGTGTAGAACGTTCACTTTGTCTTAATTTTGTTCCTGAACAGTACAGTAGGTCTGTGGCCTGAGAAAGAAAACTCACATTTCAATCACTTTATTCTATAGCTCTTAGTAAATGTCTTACATAGTCCAGGTGTGCCAGAACATATTCCAACTCAAAATGGAGAGGGGAAAAACAAGTAGTGAGCACCAATACTGACAACTACATGGGTACTGGACATGGACACACATTAACATGAAAACATTCATGGAGTGTAGCGACGTCATAGATTGTCTTCAGTGTTGTGCCTTCAATGTGCTGCCAAGACCAAATTCCATGACATGCCAAAGCTAACCTAGAGATATATTTAATAATATATAAATACAATAATGACATGCCTAAGCACCTAGAGATATATTTCATATGAAAGTTATTGCATGAAAATATCCTGACAGAGGATCGTCATATTAAGCTGAAGCCGATGACAAACGCTAAAGACTACTGCTTTTTCAATCTCAAGCCTTGCATGTTTCTGTCAGCACAATCTAGCTATAAAAAGGCTGGGCTATAGGTTCATTTTTGTTCTAGTCACATTTCCTTGCCCTCCCCTCAAAAAGGACCAGAAAACAACTAAATGGGGAAAGCTAAATGGCGGTGATAACATAAAGCTAGCTACTGTTGGATAACTTACTCTAAGCTCATAGTAAACTGTGACTTGGTTTATATCATACACATTGTCAAGCACATTATGGAGACAGTACAAACATTTCCAATACATATGTGTATATATATATAAAAAAAAGAAAAAAAAAGAAAAGTGGTACCCCCACCCTTTACATTGGTTATTAAACAGCACCCAATCCAGGCCCAAACATACAATGAAGAGGGTACCTCCTTTTATAGTAATAGGTGAGTGAATGAGTTTACAATGGTGTCAACTTGCTCATAAAATATATGGTATTTTATTCAATTATGGACACAAAAACATTGTGACTAGTGGAATAACAATTTACTCTGTGTGTGTGTAGGTACAGTACAGATGAACCAGTATCTACTGGAATTTGGGTTAATTCCATTTCAATTCAGTCAATTAAGAAGGAACTGACTCCAACCCTGGTATTTACAGTTGAAAGCCATGGCATAATGTAGTGTTTACTGTATGGCCATAACACTGTGCTGCAGTGCATCTGATCGTCTATAGACAATATACATTTTAAATAAAATGTATGAGGAGCCTAGCCTGGTTCCAGATCGGTTTGTGTTATCAAAATCCTATGGTCATTGTCACCCTAAACAAGACCACACAAACAGAACTGGGACCAGGCTATGCGGATTCATTACAAAAAAAAGCGTGGGGGGAAAAAAACAAGTTTCGTATCAGTCTGTGAGGAGGAGATTCATTCATGTCTTCTTTGCATAAATATCCACTGATTTCATTCAGAGGGAACTACCAAGCAGAGTGGTTTGGTAGACATGCAATACTGACTGACAGAGGAAAAGGTGACCTATAACCTGGCAAGACCGCACAAAAAGATTTGGGACCAAGCTACATGGCGAAGCCGTACTAAAGTCAGCCGGGACAATATTGATGGGTGGTTTTGACAACTATATTCAAACTCTGACTCACAAACACACTGAAAATGTGTAATAGTTGTTCTAACTTCTAGCTGAATAAAACATTGCCACCAGGTGGAGAAATGGAACAGTGCACCCTGAAGTTTTAAATCTCCTAATACCTCGCCACCATTTATTTGTTAAATATATCCTCTGTTACATCATCTTAATCCCAGAAAAATATACCTGTTGTACATACTATATTTCCACCACAAAGTTACTCAGTTGATACGGTACTATGAAATTGTCTAGACTACTAAACAACCATATCATTACTACACTTGACATCTAGCTGGATATTCAACAACATTAATATACTGTATTATAGCCCAGGTTTGATCAGGAATGCTCTAACTAAGCCCAGATTTTCCACACAGGAACTAAAGATCCAAGCATTACTTCCAACTGTCCTACAATCTAATCGACGATTTCCTTTTACACAAGGTTAAAGGGATACTGCCAGATTCGAGCAATTAAGCGTATGCTAGCGAACATGTAGACTACCAATCATTGTGCTAAAACTAGTTAGCCTTGGCCCGCAGAAATATCGCTAACTTCCATCACACTGCATGTAGAGACATACAACTGGTATCCACGAGTTCATCAGAATCTGGGTAAGTGGAAAATGCCAGAATCTCCCTGTATTCCTTCATGACCATGGGCTGCATTTACTAAAGACAACCACGGGCCACATTAAATCAGCTTGGGAGCCACATTTGGTCAGCGGGCCTGTAGTTTAAGAGCCCTGGTTCTCACAACTTTGTTTTATGACAATAAAACGATATTTGGTACACATCATCACAACACAATTAATCTAAAGCTAACATATAGACTGGGATTCATATTTACTCCCTTGCCTCTTATTGCATAAGTTGGCCCCACCACACATCTAGGTCACCACGGCAAGTTAACTCTTCTCTATTGTAACAGAAGAATGACTAAAGAGACAATAAGCGTCACAAACTGACAGGAGGGCTGTGGCAGGGTGGTTAGGACAAAACATAGACACAATTCCTTTAACATTTAGACAACACAGTACCTTCCCCTTCAATGGCAATAGTGATACACGGCACAAATGTCACCAACAATCATTCATGAGTTCCGTTAAAACTGCACAGACACGATCCAAATTCATCCATAGTGTTTCCAAATCAAGAGAGGCCTTGATATGGGGCTTAAACATTAAGCCTTGGATCCTGTCCTATAGAAACCTTTATTCTGCCATATCATTGACATCAGTGCTACTGGGGATGTGCTTACTGAAATCTAATTTAGGAGTGCTCATGCAGTGTCATTGCACCTCTAAAGGTTTTCTTGATAACACAAACACACAGGGTTCCCGGTGCACTAGGCTGAGGTGGGACAGCGTGTGTGCAAATACACTTCCAAGGGAGATAGAAACTGTGCTCGTCAACTGTGTCATGTTCATTGGGGCACACTCACTGGAGCAAACCATTTTGCAACAGAAAACAAAACCCTGGTAGACCCAAAAAGCAATTCAATAACAGGTCAGTCTAATGTGCTCATAAACCAACTGTTATCCTTCACTACCTGTACTAGACTACAGTTAAGCCAACTTGAGGGAGTGGATATCTAGCAGATTACATTTGACTATTTTCTAATTGCAAGTCATGAATGGGTTTCAGTGCACACAGCTCAAAATGGTACGATCTCAAACACAAGGGCAATAAATAACAACACACTTTGGGGAGAGAGAGAGAGGGAAAAAACAAACAAACAAAAAAACTCTGGGGTCAAATACAAGGGGTGACATGTATGTAGTTAGTGGTGATGGAAGTAGATTTTGTCATTCTGTAACATTCACAGCAGTCAGTAACTAAACAGCCACAACCCCAGGAAGGACAAATACACCAGACTAAACCATGGTCTGTTTGTCTGTCACACTACTCTCACCTCAGGTGCATCTCATTACTCTGAAGTGGCTTCCTCGTCTCCTTTCCTTCATCTACAATGATGACCAAAACCTGACTGGTAGGCTCCCCCCCTTATTCCATCCTTTCAGATAAGGAAGCAACTTTTTAGGATTGAGACGCACCCCTCACCATCACCCTAATCAAATCCTAAAGCCTATAACAAACATAGTAAACAAACAGGTAAATACAAAAATAAGCATAAATATAATATTCTCTTTGCCTGCTGAGCTGTACTAGCAGGGTCCAGCCAGCAGAGGGGGCTGGTCTGTGGTGTGTGTGGTTGGGTGGTCCTACAGGCCTTTGTTGAAGAAGACGGTAGTAGTGTGGGGACTGTTCTGTCGTATCCTCTCCTGCAGATCTGGCTCCAGGCTGCTCACAGCCATAGAACTATATAGAGAGGGAGAGGTAGAGAGAGAAAGAGGGGATGAGAGTGAAAGGGAGAGGGAATGAGAGAGAAAATTATTGATTTGACAGTTGTGTAGGAAAAGCAGATCCACGGTCTATATCTAAGGTATGTAACAGATCCACGGTCTATCTCTAAAGTATGTAACAGATGGCCATAATGTACCTCTTCTGTGGGAACAGGGCACAGCACAGAGGAGTGGCAAACACCAGGCTGAAAGAGACGGGAGGTTTTGTCCAACCAGAGTTTAAGTAAACTGTGCAATACACATGGTTTGCAATCGCGACGTTCAGTATTCAAAGCTCCAGTCCATTTAAAATGTTATGGTTAGTTTGCTTACTGTGCATGTCATTGTGAGAGGACTTATAACATGGATGAAACATGTACCAAACAAACAGTTTACAGTAACATTAACTATAGATAGATACTTACCACAGACCCACCAGTCCCACCTGTACTGGAGCGTTTAGGACTGGGAACCGCTGAGTAGAGAACACAGTGAGAGAGAGAAAGTGAGACTCCAACCTGAAGCAGTTTTTCATAAAAACAAAACGTATACAGACATTACACTGACAGTATTGTAGAGATTTACAGGCGTGGTCCAGATCTGTTTGTGCCATCTTGCTTATTCATATGGTCATTGGCAAAACAGCACAAACAGATCTGGGACCAGGCTAGAGATTTACTGGATGTCAGACAGACAAAGCACAGAAGCCTGGATTTTCAACAAAAATTGCATTGCATGTGTAACACAGCTGAACGATCCAGATTGGTTTGAACTCCAAATAGAGGGTAGGCCTAGTGCACCAGAGGGTAGGCCTAGTGCACCAGAGGGTAGGCCTAGTGCACCAGAGGGTAGGCCTAGTGCACCAGAGGGTAGGCCTAGTGCACCAGAGGGTAGGCCTAGTGCACCAGAGGGTAGGCCTAGTGCACCAGAGGGTAGGCCTAGTGCACCAGAGGGTAGGCCTAGTGCACCAGAGGGTAGGCCTAGTGCACCAGAGGGTAGGCCTAGTGCACCAGAGGGTAGGCCTAGTGCACCAGAGGGTAGGCCTAGTGCACCAGCAGCTACATGCCACACTCTCCCTACTGACTATAGAACCAGCTCCAGTATGCCCATTTGCTGTAGAAAGCATGACAGGCATCTGGCTGTTGTAACATTACCTTCATAAAGGCTTTCTTCTCCAGGGCGTTCATGATCACAGGGGGGATAGCTGTAGACAGACAGAAAACAAGGAGTATTTTCAAGAGCAACATTTCTGTTATTTCACAACACGTTGCTGATTCTGATAGTCATCTACGGTTTTAAGGAGGCTTTGCTAAATCATCTTTCCCGGAAGTACTGCTGTGAGGACAGTGAGTTTCAGACCAATTGATCTGGTTTGAAACTGCATGTTAACTCCTTACCCAGTGGTTCCCAAACTTTTTTGCGCTGTGAAATATTGTGTCCCACCAGATAAAAAAAAACACTAAACAATGTTCAATCCATCATGTGTGAAACACAGTGCTTACCCATAGCTGGCACAGCCATGCCAATCCTGGACACCACCACCTGAATGATGCCCGACTTGGCAGCGGTGACTGACTCCCCTAACCGGTTTCCATTCTCATCTGTCACTGGGATGCCGTACTTCAGCTCCCTAAGGAGAGGGACATAAGGAGAGGATGGAATTCAACCAAACCTGCCAGTCATGTTAATCCATGTATAACTCTTTTTTTTTTTTTTACAAATACATTTGAAACAAAGTGTGTGACAGCAACCCAGTCCTAGCCCCTCACAGAGCTGAACAAAAAGACAGTGCTAAGGAAAACCTTTGTCCCTAGTTAGGAGGTGTGGTCTAAACTCTAGCTCACCTCTGCCTCATGAAGGGGATGTTGATACAGTTGGCAGCAGCTACAGCAAAGAAGGGGACGAACCGGCTCATGACGGCTGGAAGGCGCTGGGGAGGGATTTTGTTTCAATGTAGATTTTTCACAGCGCTCAAATAAAATGCAAAGCAAATGTGCAAATCCACTAGAACTAAGATGATCCAGAGACAGTACCTTGGCTAGAGACTTGAGTCCCAGGGCTGTGACTACGGCTCCGGTGGTCGCACTGACGTACGCTGCAGCCAGCTGACTGAGAGAACGTCACACAAAGACATTTACACCTCTCAATTTACTGAGCCTCAATACGGTTCCTGTTCCAGGCATTTACCAAAGTCAAGTCTATCTGATTGATAAAATAATGTATATGTTGAAAGAATGATAAAATAATTTGACTCTGAAACATTATAACTGTATGAAATTGATTAGAATCATATTATAATCGGATGATGTGTGTAGTTTTAGTCGGAATTAGGTTAAACAATGTATCTCTATAGTGGAATAACACAGACTGTCTGAGCAAGGCGTAGCTTAGGATTTGAACTTGGATGTGAGTGCCTAGGAAAATACAGAAGAACAATTAAACCTGTGTTTGAACCGACCTGGCTAGACCTCTGAGGAACCTATGAGAGCATAGGGAGTACTTCTCAAGGTTTCCCTAATCTCGGGGGGATGGAACTGTCGGCTGGGCAGTGATACACAGTGGTGAGAACTAGAGAGATAAAACTCACCTACTGTTTGTGCGCAGCTATAAAATGGATGTCTTTGTATAATGGACTTTAGAACATTCTCTGAATAAACTGTACAAGCCTTTTGCATAAACTGAGTCTTTTGACTAATTGTTATTAAACTCATGGTCTTACAAGCCTCGGGGATTGGTCAAAGCTATTGATTGATTGATAGTTATTATGATTGGGATTGAAAATTCTCGTGACACTGATACACAGACAGAATGATCCTAAATACAGAGGTCTCAGGTCACAATACATACGGAATGTAGTCAAGGCGGTCAAGTCAAAAGCAACATTCATTGAACACCGAAACGTGACAAGTCAGGCAAAGACAAGATGCACCAATAATGATTGGAATGGCCCCCACAGTCTACATGCTCGTTCCATGATGGTTTCCATCTGCATATGAACTGAGAAGCACCAGCATCGCTGGCTCCTATTCCTCATGTGTCCTGGTTAGAGTGGGTGCATCTCAATAGTCTAAAGTGGAATCATTTCCTTGTATCCTTCACTTCATCTGCACTGATTTGAAGGAACTGGACAGGTTATATCTGATAGCAACATAGTGTAAACCTTTCACCGATCATGTTTTCAAATTGGTGCAGATGTAAGAGGACGCCCCTTTAAACTATTGAGATACAGCCCTGGTTTGTACAGCCTCTCCACCAGAGGCTGTATGTATCAAAAGCCTCAGAGTAGGAGTGCTAATCTAGGATCAGTTCTCCCTTTTAGATCACAATGCATGGGATTACATGCATGGGGGGGGTGACATGATCCTAGATCAGCACTCTTACTCTGAAACATATGTTCCCAGACCAGAAAGATGTATGCAAATGCCTTGCTTCCTCTACCAGCTGCAGACATGGACGAAGGGGTACAGCTACAGCCATTCAGTTGGAATGGAGGAGCATGCTGAACTAAACAGTGGGGTGTAATACCGCTGGAAGGGGAGGAGTGTAGTGGACTGGGGTTCCACTGGCTAGCCACTGCCGTGCCCTGCAGGCCTCCATACAGAGCTAGGGGTGCATCGCAATAGTCTACTATGGTCTTCTCTCCTTGCCTCGTCTGCACCAATAGGAAGAGAGAAGACGGGTGAAAGCAACATAGGGGAAGTGTTATGGGGATTTGCTCCCACCTATCCATGTCCTTTCAGATCAGTACTGATGAAGGAAAGCAGATGCAGAGAGGAAGCTAGCTAAGGCTATGAGATGCACCCTAGTACAGGTACAGCAGGGCTGGTTAAGTAATGTGGCGTTAGTGTTCCCAGTCCCTACTTGGTGGTGAGGGCAGCATCTCCACTGCGGTTGGTGTAGTTGACCACAGCGTTGAAGGACTGGTTCACCCACTGCCAGAACACCACTGCTGGAGTCGTCCTGGAGGAGAGATGATGAAAACAAGGGAGAGAAGGGTAGGGCACGGATAGATAGGGAGACAAAGAAAGTGTGTGAACAAGCATTAATCATTTCAGATATTTAATTCAGAGGCAGAATGCTTGAATTAATCATTCAAACAAAGCCAAACCACAACTTGTAAAAAGGTAAAAATGTCACTTTCCACTTCTGTGCACGGTTTACATAATTTAGTGTTTTTATTTGATTTAACTAGGCAAGTCAGTTAAGAACAAATTCTTATTTAGAATGACGGCCTACCCCGGGCCAAACCCTAACAACGCTGGGCCAATTGTGCGCCGCCCTATGGGACTCCCAATCACGGGCGGCTGTGATACAGTCTGGATTCGAACCAGGGTCTGTAGTGACACCTCTAGCACTGAGATGCAGTGCCTTAGACCGCTGAGCCACTCTGGAGTCCAGTGTGACTATGATTGTATGCCCTTTACTCTTCAGACACACAACAATAGCTGCAGTGTGCTACTCTGGTCTTGCCCTCTGAGCAGGAATGTAAAAGGCACAGTGGAAGGTATGCAGACAGAACATGAAAACAATCCAAGGCATCCACATGCTACAAGGACAATGGCGGTATCCTGACCCTCATTAAACGGCTTAGGAATTTTCCTTTCCGATGCCCTCAAGATAAAACATTTGTTTTTTAAAAGTTTGACATATTAGCATATGCTCTTATCCAGAGCAATTAGGGTTAAGTGCCTTGCTCAAGTGCCCATCGACAGATTATTCACAGTCGGCTTTGAGATTCTAACCAGTAACCTTCCGATTACTGGCCCAACGCTCTTAACCACTATGCTGCCTGCCGCCCGAATACACAGAACACTGCCATCGAACCCAGTCTTCAGTTGAAAGAGAAGAGACCACACCGTTTGGGAAAGTCAACTGCATAGGTTGTTTATGCCATTTGGTGAGAAATTCTAACATGCTACATTTATTCTATGCACTTTTTGTCCTGGCATAAAACTTACTATACAGCAAGAGAGAAGAGCATGAGCAGCCCATATGGTGTATGTGATTAAGTTAAGCCAGCCAGCAACAGCACGCACCATCCACAGCGTGGGTGGAGATTTAATCCTCATGAAGAATGTTGAAATATCCCTGCTGTGCGGTTAGTTGCCGCATCTCTGACATGTGCCTCTACATTTCAATCTGCAACATTCTTAACATTTCACCTCATCAGATCTTCCTCTCCCAGTACGCTGCTCTGTGCGTTTTTAATATTAGGTGTTTTACACACAAATTGCATTTAACATGCATTGAATTGAAAGGTCATCCACCCCAGTGGTACCTGTAGAATGTGAGCATACAGCCGGTGATGGTCATGTTCATGGGGACCTGGGCAGACATGCGTCCCACCACCACCATCTTCTCTCCGGTGTCAGGGTGGAAGGCAGAGTCATAGACGTACTTGGCTCTCCACAGCTCATCTTCTGTCAGACCTGGCTTCACCACTCCTAACCTGGACACAAGCACATCCTCTAAACAATCAATGAAACACATCAATTCTTAGCATCGGGGCAAATTATTGCAATGTTTGATTCACAGAAACAAGGGCTAAAATAAATATAGGCTAAAGCTTCACCTACCTACAATGTTTTAACAAATCAAATTGTATATTGGACATGTTTTGCAGATGTTAGCACAGGTGCAGCAAAATGCTTATGTTTCTAGCTCCAACAGTGCAGTAATACCTAACAATACACACAAATCCCCAAAATATTTTTGCATTTCTTTATAACAAAGACAGTCTTAGACATTTATTTTGGTGTTTTCAGTTCATCTCTGATGTAAGAGAGAAACCGGTATGACAGATGTTCCAACCTACAAGCCTAATTAGTGGCCTATGTCTACAGATGTTTGTTTGTTTATCTTATTACACCGTGGGGGGACAAGAGAGATATCAGGTTAAGGTGACCGCTAGCTAGCTCCTTGAACTCCTCAGTTTAGACTAGAGACAATGTTGATTGAGTTCATACTCATACATAAATGCATTATTGAAAATTGATTCCTACCCAGAGGCCAGTGTAACTTCCAAATTACCATTCACATTTTAGGCCACAGTAAACCACCCCTCTAATATAACCCAATGTCAACTGCACTACCACCCCTACATTCATCTCATCCCATTAATCTCTCACTCTACACCCTTTCAATACCTGTAGAACTCTACAGAGACTGGTGTGTTCTCCAGCATCAGAGAACTTGAGGATGTTCCTGGGATCAACCACCCTCCTCCCTTAAGTGTCCTCCCCCCTCCGTACCTGTAGTTCTCCACAGTGACCCGTGCGTCCTCCAGTGTCTTAGAGGACTTGAGGATGTTCCTGGGGTCGGTGACGAAAAAGAAGTGCTGGGCGCGGCCCATGAATGTGCTCTGGTCCCATCGCGGCTCCTTGATGTTAATGTCCAGGGACAGATCTCCAGACATCCTTGAGTTTACTATAAAACCGCCTGACAACAGAAACAAGTGTTAGTTAGAAATGTGATTATTCTCTGCATATTTGACAAAGACTTTCTCATTTAATTTCTTTTTTTTGCCCTGTAACATTAGAAAGACAAAAATTGGCCTTGGATGAATTCAACCAGCTAATGGAGCCTAGTGACTCGAGCAGAACTCAAAAGGCAAATGATAAAAGATTACTCCTACTTCCTAGTTAGGACTAAGCCCCCCCCACCTCTCTGATCCATGTATAACTCCCTCCCTCTACATAACCTACCTCAACAGCCAAAACACACCTCCTGATTGGAGGGGCCCTCGCCACCTCTAGTATTCTCCCCAAATCATAATAAAAGGACAAGGAGGCTATCATCAGGGCTGTTTCTATTTGAGCCAACTGGTCACTGTAGGAAGGTAACGGTGTTGTTAAATACAGAAAGTCTGGCCTTAACCAAATTCTCTGACTATGGAGATTGTCCCAAACTGCATCAGCATTATTGAAGTGAATTACATTGCCATCCTGAATCTTCTGCCAGCATTTTACACCCAAATTCAACCTGAATGACGAGCAGCCCAGCACTCAGTTTGAGAATAGGCCTACTGGCTGTCTTTTACATGCATATCTAGGCCATGAATCATCTGACCAAAGCTATATCAGAGCCTGGCAGTACAACAATAAACAAACTGAGGCATGAAAAGTCTAGCTTCCAACCACTGGAGTTATCATGATGTTTGGTTTCCTAGGTAATGAGGTGATAAACAGTTCTTTCAAGCTGAAGGTTACCAAAGTAAGTTCATTGCAATGTGGCTCAAAACATGATTACCGCTACTTCAAATTAATGTTGTTTCTAGCTGCCTGAAACATGTTTAGGCTATGTGCAATGACATGTTTAGGCTATGTGCAATGAGAGGATTTTATTCATTTTATTTTAATTTATTTTACCGTTATTTTACCAGGTAAGTTGACTGAGAACACGTTCTCATTTGCAGCAACGACCTGGGGAATAGTTACAGGGGAGAGGAGGGGGATGAATGAGCCAATTGTAAACTGGAGATTATTAGGTGACCATTATGGTTTGAGGGCCAGATTGGGAATTTAGCCAGGACACCGGGGTTAACACCCCTACTCTTACGATAAGTGCCATGGGATCTTTAATGACCTCAGAGAGTCAGGACACCCGTTTAACGTCCCATCCGAAAGACGGCACCCTACACAGGGCAGTGTCCCCAATCACTGCCCTGGGGCATTGGGATATTTTTTAGACCAGAGGAAAGAGTGCCTCCTACTGGCCCTCCAACACCACTTCCAGCAGCATCTGGTCTCCCATCCAGGGACTGACCAGGGCCAACCCTGCTTAGCTTCAGAAGCAAGCCAGCAGTGGTATGCAGGGTGGTATGCTGCCGTAGTGACACGTCATTTTAGCAAAAAATTACATGTCACATATCAGTTTGCAAACAATGTAAAAAAATATATATAATTGAGTTAAGAAAGCCGCACACAAACATGGTCTCTTTTTTGTTTTCTTGAGTAAGGCAGCTCCAAAATGCAGGTGTTTCAGTCTAGCTTAGTGCTTTCTGTGGTCGTAGGGCAAGTCAGCAGAAAATACGGAGCGTTGCACAGTTATTGGCTAAGTGTTTGGTCACTCATGGGGACACTACATCACCGCCAAGTCTAAAGGCAGAGCTAGAAAATTCAAGCCCCTTGGGTGCTGCCATAGAGTTACATTAGAAGTGCCCATCTAAGAAGGCTCAAGGTCATTGGCCACAGATAAAACTACATCCAATCACGCTAGATCTACAGTAGTTTTCAAAATCTTAGCTAGTAGTCATCATCATGAATCAAGTCAACAATGTACTGGCAAATCCTTTTTAATCTTGGTCATATGAAGAGAAATTATAGATAAAACGTATCGGTGCTAACCGGCCATAAACATTACACAACAAGCTGGAAATTGTAAATTCAACAATGAGTGTTTTGGAAGGAATCAGTGGCTAACAGCAAGCATTGCAAAGCAATCATTAGCCTGGCTATATGGTCCCAAGTCTAAGATTAAGGGTCTCTTTACCTAGTTTAAAATTATAAACATTCAATATTAGCCATGCTGTCAATGAAGCATGATTTGTGCCCCCAATCAAAACAACTTAACTGGGGAACAGCAAAATCTGACTTTAGTGAGTTCAAGACAACTGGGATCTCGGGAAAAACAAGCTACGGCTGGGAAAATACATTTTGAACTTTCATCCAACTCGGAATTGTAAATCGTGAATCTTTCTAGAGCTACAACCTCATCATGATTCAACCTTTTTGTTTTGTTCCCAGTTGTCTTGAAAAGCACCATAAATCCAGAGAACGACAGACCTTGATGACAAAATTTGCCCACGAAGGACCACCGTGCTACCTTCCTGTTCAAGTGAGCACAGCACAACAAGATGAGTCCAAAAATGTATTGTATGCTGCTGCATAAATGATGTAATATGCCAGGGAGACATGTATACTGTAGCTAAGAAAGTAATACTAAGTGTATGTTGTGTAGTAAGCTGTTAGTAGGCCATGTGCTTCACCCTAATAATTTGGTCCTTTTCCCCCTCATAACTTAGCCTACTGTTCTAACTTGTGGTGCACATGTAGCCTATAACCTGTTTTTGAGGAATGTAATTGAATATTGTAAGAGCTTTCATTGTCTGCATATATGCCCCCTTTATTTATCCTATAGTTCTGACTTGGTGTACAAGGAGAACACTAAGAACGGCCAATGATTATTAAGGATTTGCCTGTATATATTGTTATTTTTTACTGCTGCTCTTTAATTACTTGTTACTTTTATCTCTTATCCTTATTTTTTTTAAACTGCACTGTTGGTTAGGTGCTCGTAAGTAAGCGTTTTACTGTAAGGTCTACACCTGTTGTATTCGGCGCATGTGACAAATAAAATGTGATGTTCTGAATTCTGTACATTTCAAAAGTGCTGAACAAATAGTTATATTGACTACATCCGTCCTAGCTCACTCATTAATGTCTTAGTCGAAATTACAGATGGCCTCTTATCCGCTTGTCTTCCCCTTATGCCTTAGCTTGTACATCTCAATTGTCAGAAGAATCCACATTTGTTAAAGTAAGTCAGCCATGTTTTTTTAAGACCGTAAATGAGTCTGAATGAAGTGCTTTGCTGCCAGACATGGCACCGCTGATAGCCAGGTGTAGCAGTGGTATAGTGCAATTACTGTATTGTTTAGTGTTGTGGCTTTGCTGGCATGCATCCCATCCCCCAATTTTTTTTTGTTGCCCCACCAAGATTTACATGCTAAAATCGCCACTGGAGAGGATAGTGCATATGCATTGGCCTATATTTTGTTATGCAAATCAAGTTGTAAGCCTAAACACATCCAAAACAATTTGCAGTTGTTTTCACATAATAGTAAACCAATTGTTATGTCTATACAATAACCACCTGTGTAGACGTCATTGCGACATGGTATGAATTTACAAATTCTGTACTTAAGCCAACTGGACAACAAAGCTGACCATCAAATACATTGTTACACCTTCCTTCTCTTTGTCAACATATTTCAGTAAGACAACGTGGGAAAATAAGTAACGTTAGCTATTGTAATCAACAAAGTGAACCTTAATGAACCCAAGCTTTATTGCAATGGTTCACCAACTACTTCTCTGATAGAGTTCAGTGTGTCAAATCGGAGGGTCTGTTGTCCGGGCCTCTGGCAGTCTCTATGGGGGTGCCACAGGGTTCAATTCTTGGACCGACTCTCTTCTCTGTTTACATCAATGATGTCGCTCTTGCTGCTGGTGATTCTCTGATCCACCTCTACGCAGACGACACTATTCTGTATACTTCTGGCCCTTCTTTTGACACTGTGTTAACAACCCTCCAGGCGAGCTTCAATGCCATACAACTCTCCTTCCGTGGCCTCCAACTGCTCTTAAATACAAGTAAAACCAAATGCATGCTCTTCAACCGATCGCTGCCTGCTCCTGCCCGCCTGTCCAACATCACTACTTTGGACGGCTCTGACTTAGAATATGTGGACAACTACCTAGGTGTCTGGTTAGACTGTAAACTCTCCTTCCAGACCCACATCAAACATCTCCAATCCAAAGTCAAATCTAGAATTGGCTTCCTATTCCGCAACAAAGCATCCTTTACTCATGCTGCCAAACATACCCTTGTAAAACTGACCATCCTACCAATCCTCGACTTCGGTGATGTCATTTACAAAATAGCCTCCAAAACCCTACTCAATAAATTGGATGCAGTCTATCACAGTGCCATCCGTTTTGTCACCAAAGCCCCATATACTACCCACCACTGCGACCTGTACACTCTCGTTGGCTGGCCCTCGCTTCATACTCGTCGCCAAACCCACTGGTTCCAGGTCATCTACAAGACCCTGCTAGGTAAAGTCCCCCCTTATCTCAGCTCGCTGGTCACCATAGCAGCACCTACCTGTAGCACGCGCTCCAGCAGGTATATCTCTCTAGTCACCCCCAAAACCAATTCTTCCTTTGGACGCCTCTCCTTCCAGTTCTCTGCTGCCAATGACTGGAACGAACTACAAAAATCTCTGAAACTGGAAACACCTATCTCCCTCACTAGCTTTAAGCACCAGCTGTCAGAGCAGCTCATAGATTACTGCACCTGTACATAACCCATCTACAATTTAGCCCAAACAACTACCTCTTTACCTACTGTATTTATTTATTAATTTATTTTGCTCCTTTGCACCCCATTATTTCTGTCTCCACTTTGCACTTTCTTCCACTGCAAACCAACCATTACAGTGTTTTTTTTAGTTTTTATTTTACTTGCTGTGTTGTACTCACTTCGCCTCCATGGCCTTTTTATATTTTTATTTATTTATACATATATCTGTTTGCCTTCACCTCCCTTATCTCACCTCACTTGCTCACATTGTATATAGACTTATTTTATTTTTTTTCACTGTATTATTGACTATATGTTTGTTTTACTCCATGTGTAACTATGTGTTGTTGTATGTGTCGAACTGCTTTGCTTTATCTTGGCCAGGTCGCAATTGTAAATGAGAACGTGTTCTCAATTTGCCTACCTGGTTAAATAAAGGTTAAATAAAATAAATAAATAAAAAGCTTTATTGCAATAAGGTACGTGACCGGTGCAGAAGCTGACAGATGGGCTGTCTGTCACAAGACATTTCTGGCATTACTATAGGCAGTATCACTCAATGCGTGACACTCACGAAAAGTAAAGGAGAAAGCAAGACCAAAACAGAACTGTGCCTAGGTACAAATTGTTAATATTATTTGAATATAACGTTAGGTGACTAGAAATCAACCTGCACTTAGCATCACGCTATTGACAAGTCATTGATTCAGCGATGTGACATTTAGTGAGTGCAGTTGACATTAGCTAGCTAACGTTACTTAGCTAGCTAAAGTTAGCATGCTCACGTTTAGTTAACCAGCTACTTTTCTCAGTTTGCGTGTCAAATATTGAAGCAGTAGAATGAGAGTCTGACAGACACGGTCTTGGTATGAATTACTATATTGTGAACGAACATGGTGACTTTAGTTAGCTAGTTATATGGCTAACCTCTAACTAGCACGTCACCACGTTGAAAAAAAAGAAACGACCGAACGTCAGCATCTTCGTGTTAGCTCGCGCTAGCTATACATTTACTGCATGCACAAACCCTGCCAACAAAAACATACATACCTTGGTTCAATGTCCACCAGCTGTGTTCACTATATAATTGCAGAGAGCTGTAAAACTGTGACCTCTCAGTGATATCACCGAATGGATTGATGTACACGGTGCCAGTCTCTCTACCTTGAAAGCTGAGGAGAAAAGACGGGGTCGTCCTTTGTTACCACAACCACAAAGTCATAATTATGACTAAACCCCGCCTATTTCTACAATTGATCTTCTTAAAATCTTAAAATCTTAAAACCTGGCCCTAACCTTAAACTTGACAACTTAGCTAACCGTATGCATAGCCCTAACATTAAATTAAGACCAAAAAGCAAATGTTTGTTTTCATGAATGTTTACGATATAGCCCATATTGACTTTGTGGCTGTGATTACTAGCTAGTGACAACCGGAAAAGGGCGGTGTAGAACTACAGCATGTTTGTCATTTGTTCCATAGCGATGGGAGGTTGGCTAGAATCACTGGGCGTTGGTGGCAAACGGAAAATGATTGGTTTATTGTATCTGCCTAGCCAAATACTTTCAAAAACAAACTTCTCAAATTGTAAAATATATGTATTTCAATAAGATTGACCTGGACAAATCAAGATTATATAAGAAATAAATCGTTTTTCCCCCGGACATAAATATATATTTTAAATAATATTTTTCTATTTCTCAGTCTATCAACGTTGCTACATTTTGGTGCGAGACCTTCCTCAAGCCTTCAAATGTTCCTGTGTCCCTCAACTGAAGGTGAACAAAACAGTATTTTCCAATCCCACCAGAGCCCAACTATGCATGAACAGCCCAGTGGAAACTAACTGTGTGACTCACCACAGTGATCCCATGACTCACCAGAGGTTCTTTCACACCCACTATTTGAGAAACAGCTTGAACTGAGCAAAGTCTTGAGAGAGGGAAGTATAAGAAGTATGTTTTGCATCACAATGTGTGAGTATCCAGCACCATATGATTCATCATATGATTAATGATTGATTCACTGACAATCTATATTTAATAATAAACTGAAGATGCTTTCAGTCATAACTGAGTTTATAAACTACAGTAGACTACTGGCCTACATTTCCTTCATTATCCGAGATTTTATACTACTACCATGATATGGGGCATTACTCAGACAGAAGATTGTAGCATAACATCTCTCCCTGTCACCCAGCAACACTAGCCATGTATTCTTGTCAATTACAATAAGTTCTAGCTTTAATACCTAAAATATTTGTAATTGTGCTCCTACATTTCCCAACTTTGGTGCTCTGCCCTTTGCCTACTTTGTGAACCTTGTAATGTAATTACAGAGGGATAGACACAAGCTATAGTATGGGAGTAGTTAAGACACTAGCTATAGTATGGGAGTAGTTAAAGGAGTAGATAAGACACTAGCTATAGTATGGGAGTAGTTAAGACACTAGCTATAGTATGGGAGTAGTTATGGGAGTAGATAAGACACTAGCTATAGTATGGGAGTAGTTAAGACACTAGCTATAGTATGGGAGTAGTTAAGGGAGTAGATAAGACACTAGCTATAGTATGGGAGTAGTTAAGACACTAGCTATAGTATGGGAGTAGTTATGGGAGTAGATAAGACACTAGCTATAGTATGGGAGTAGATAAGACACTAGCTATAGTATGGGAGTAGTTAAGACACTAGCTATAGTATGGGAGTAGTTAAGGGAGTAGATAAGACACTAGCTATAGTATGGGAGTAGTTATGGGAGTAGTTAAGACACTAGCTATAGTATGGGAGTAGTTATGGGAGTAGTTAAGACACTAGCTATAGTATGGGAGTAGTTAAGTAGTATTCTTATACCTCCCAAGACAATTGTCACTGTCCAGAGCAAATGAGATGGTGCTAATGTGTCCTAAGCCATCCACAGGTGTCCAATGGTAGGGCAGATGGGCGTACTGTGCATCTCTGTGGGCGGATTTGATTATGCTGAGACGCGGGGCACTGGTCTATGGCCTGTAACGTGAACAGGCAAAGCGGTGAGGGAGGAGCACTCTTCTCAAATGGAACAGTAATCTGCACCGTTTGGTGATGTTGTCAACAAGGCAGCATGGTGCATTGCCCAGAAACATACAACATCTCTTTTCCATAAAATATACATTACCGGTCAAAAGTTTGAGGTCACTTAGAAATGTCCTTGCCTAGAAGGCCAGCATCCCGGAGTCACCTCTTCACGTTGACGTTGAGACTGGTGTTTTGTGGGTACTACTAATGAAGCTGCCAGTTGAGGACTTGGAAGGCATCTGTTTCTTAAACTAAACACACTAATGTACTTTTCCGCTTGCTCAGTTGTGCACCGAGGCCTCCCACTCCTCTTTCTATTCTGGTTAGAGCCAGTTGTTGCGCTGTTCTGTGAAGGGAGTAGTACACAGCGTTGTACGAGATCTTCAGTTTCTTGGCAATTTCTCGCATGGAATAGCCTTCATTTCTCAGAACAAGAATAGACTGACGAGTTTCAGAAGAAAGTTATTTGATTCTGGCCATTTTGAGCCTGTAATCGAACCTACAAATGCTGAGACTCCAGATACTCAACTAGTCTTAAGGCCAGTTTTATTGCTTCTTTATTCAGAACTACAGTTTTCAGCTGTGCTATCATAATTGCAAAAGGGTTTTCTAATGATCAATTATCTGTCACGATCGTCAACGGGACTGAGAGAGGACCAAGGCGCAGCGCGTGGAAAGTACATCTTCTTTTTATTTAAAGAAGGAAACAACAAAACAAACCAACAAAACAGACGACCGTGAAGCTATACAAACATAAGTGCTGACACAAAACACTTCGACATAGACACAGCTAGACTACTATACTAAACATAAACCCAACTACTCTAATAAACCCCCTAAACCTTACAACCACCCTAGACACTACAAAAAACACATACATTCCCCATGTCACACCCTGACCTAACTAAAATAATTAAGAAAACAAAGAATACTAAGGCCAGGGCGTGACATTATCCTTTTAAATTGATAAACTTGGATTAGCTAACACAACGTGCCCTTGGAACACAGGAGTGATGGTTGTTGATAATGGTCCTCTGTACGCCTATGTAGATATTCCATAAAAAATGTGACGTTTCCAGCTACAATAGTCATTTACAACATTAACAATTTCTACACTGTGTATTTCTGATCGATTTGATGTTATTTTAATGGACAAAAAAACATGCTTTTTTTTCTCCAAAAACAAGGACATTTCTAAGTGACCCCAAACATTTGAACGGTAGTGTTAGTTTTCATTGAGAAAGCAGATGAAGCATTTTAATCACTTTTGCATGTGAATATGCAGAATCAAATCAAATCAAATTTTATTTGTCACATGCACATGGTTAGCAGATGTTAATGCGAGTGTAGCAAAATGCTTGTGCTTCTAGTTCCGACAATTCAGTAATAACCAACGAGTAATCTAACCTAACAATTCCACAACTACTACCTTATACACACAAGTGTAAAGGGATAAAGAATATGTACATAAAGATATATGAATGAGTGATGGTACAGAACGGCATAGGCAAGATGCAGTAGATGGTATAGAGTACAGTATATACATATGAGATGAGTAATGTAGGGTATATAAACAAAAAGTGGCATAGTTTAAAGTGGCTAGTGATACATGTATTACATAAAGATGGCAAGATGCAGTAGATGATATAGAGTACAGTATATACATATACATATGAGATGAGTAATGTAGGGTATGTAAACATTATATTAAGTGGCATTGTTTAAAGTGGCTAGTGATACATTTTTACATAATTTCCATCAATTCCCATTATTAAAGTGGGTGGAGTTGAGTCAGTATGTTGGCAGCGGCCACTAAATGTTAGCGGTGGCTGTTTAACAATCTGATGGCCTTGAGATAGAAGCTGTTTTTCAGTCTCTCGGTCCCTGCTTTGATGCACCTGTACTGACTTCGCCTTCTGGATGATAGCGGGGTGAAAAGGCAGTGGCTCGGGTGGTTGTTGTCCTTGATGATCTTTATGGCCTTCCTGTGACATCGGGTGGTGTAGGTGTCCTGGAGGGCAGGTAGTTTGCCCCCGGTGATGCGTTGTGCAGACCTCACTACCCTCTGGAGAGCCTTACGGTTGTGGGCGGAGCAGTTGCCGTACCAGGCGGTGCTCAGCCCGACAGGATGCTCTCGATTGTGCATCTGTAGAAGTTTGTGAGTGCTTTTGGTGACAAGCCGAATTTCTTCAGCCTCCTGAGGTTGAAGAGACGCTGCTGCGCCTTCTTCACAACGCTGTCTGTGTGGGTGGACCAATTCAGTTTGTCCGTGATGTGTACACGAGGAACTTAAAACTTTCCACCTTCTCCACTACTGTCCCGTCGATGTGGATAGGGGGGTGCTCCCTCTGCTGTTTCCTGAAGTCCACAATCATCTCCTTTGTTTTGTTGACGTTGAGTGTGAGGTTATTTTCCTGACACCACACTCCGAGGGCCCTCACCTCCTCCCTGTAGGCCGTCTCGTCGTTGTTGGTAATCAAGCCTACCACTGTAGTGTCGTCCGCAAACTTAATGATTGAGTTGGAGGCGTGCATGGCCACGCAGTCGTGGGTGAACAGGGAGTACAGGAGAGGGCTCAGAACGCACCCTTGTGGGGCCCCAGTGTTGAGTATCAGCGGGGTGGAGATGTTGTTACCTACCCTCACCAACTGGGGGCGGTCCGTCAGGAAGTCCAGGGCCCAGTTGCACAGGGCGGGGTCGAGACCCAGAGTCTTGAGCTTGATGACGAGTTTGGAGGGTACTATGGTGTTAAATGCTGAGCTGTAGTCGATGAACAGCATTCTCACATAGGTATTCCTCTTGTCCAGATGGGTTAGGGCAGTGTGCAGTGTGATTGCGTCGTCCGTGGACCTATTGGGTCGGTAAGCAAATTGGAGTGGGTCTAGGGTGTCAGGTAGGGTGGAGGTGATATGGTCCTTGACTAGTCTCTCAAAGCACTTCATGATGACGGAAGTGAGTGCTACGGGGCGGTAGTCCTTTAGCTCAGTTACCTTAGCTTTCTTGGGAGCAGGAACAATGGTGGCCCTCTTGAAGCATGTGGGAACAGCAGACTGGAATAAGGATTGATTGAATAAGTCCGTAAACACACCAGCCAGCTGGTCTGCGCATGCTCTGAGGACGCGGCTGGGAATGCCGTCTGGGCCTGCAGCCTTGCGAGGGTTAACACGTTTAAATGTTTTACTCACCTCGGTTGCAGTGAAGGAGAGCTCGCAGGTTTTGGTAGCGGGCCGTTTCAGTGGCACTGTATTGTCCTCAAAGCGAGCAAAAAAGTTATTTAGTCTGTCTGGGAGCAAGACATCGTGGTCCGCTACGGGGCTGGTTTTTCTTTTGTAGTCCGTGATTGACTGTAGACCCTGCCACATACCTCTTGTGTCTGAGCTGTTGAATTGCGACTCTACTTTGTCTCTATACTGGCACTTAGCTTGTTTGATTGCCTTCCGGAGGGAATAGCTACACTGTTTGTATTCGGTCATGTTTCCGGTCACCTTGCCCTGGTTAAAAGCAGTGGTTCACGCTTTCAGTTTCGCGCGAATGCTGCCATCAATCCACGGTTTCTGGTTTGGGAATGTTTTAATCTTTGCTGTGGGTATTACGTCACTGATGCACTTTCTAATGAACTAGCTCACCGAATCAGCGTATTCATCAATGTTGTTGTTGGACGCAATGCGGAACATATCCCAATCCACGTGATCGAAGCAGTCTTGAAGCGTGGAATCAGATTGGTCGGACCAGCGTTGAACAGACCTGAGCGCGGGAACTTCTTGTTTTAGTTTCTGTTTGTAGGCTGGAAGCAACAAAATTGAGTCGTGGTCAGCTTTTCCGGAAGGAGGGCGGGGGAGGGCCTTATATGCGTCGCTGAAGTTAGAATAACAATGATCTAGGGTTTTACCAGCCCTGGTAGCACAATCGATATGCTGATAGAATTTAGGGAGTTTTGTTTTCAGATTAGCCTTGTTAAAATCCCCAGCTACGATGAATGCAGCCTCAGGGTGTGTGGTTTCTAGTTTACATAGAGTCAGATAAAGTTCGTTCAGGGCCATCGATGTGTCTGCTTGGGGGGGAATATATACGGCTGTGATTATAATCGAAGAGAATTCCCTTGGTAGATAATGCGGTCGACAGTTGATTGTGAGGAATTCTAAGTCAAGTTGTAAAGGCAGTCATTGTTGTTCTCCCCCTTAGTCGAGGAGGAGCATGGATAGGACCAAGATGCGGATTGAGGGAAATAAGCCATCTTTTAATGACAACAGCAAAACAAGACACTACAAAACTACAAAACAACAAATGTGACTAACCTTCAACCGTCCTGTGAGGACACAGGAACAAACACCCACAAAACCCCAGTGAAACCCTGGCTGCCTTAGTATGACTCTCAATTAGAGACAAACGATACACACCTGTCTCTAATTGAGAATCATACCAGGCCGAACACAAAAACCAACCTAGAAATACAAAACATAGACTACCCACCCAACACTCACGCCCTGACCAATAAAGACATACAAAACAAGAGAAAACAGGTCAGGAACGTGACAGAACCCCCCCCTTAAGGTGCGAACTCCGGGCGCACCAGCACAAAGTCTAGGGGAGGGTCTGGGTGGGCGTCTGTCCACGGTGGTGGCTCAGGCTGAGGGCGAGGTCCCCACCCCACCATAATCATTCCCCGCTTCTTTATCCCCCTCCCAATGACCACCCTCCCACTAACACCACCTAAATGAAGGGGCAGCACCGGGATAAGGGGCAGCACCGGGATAAGGGACTCCGGCAGGTCCTGGCTGAGGGACTCCGGCAGGTCCTGGCTGAGGGACTCCGGCAGGTCCTGGCTGAGGGACTCCGGCAGGTCCTGGCTGAGGGACTCCGGCAGGTCCTGGCTGAGGGACTCCGGCAGGTCCTGGCTGAGGGACTCCGGCAGGTCCTGGCTGAGGGACTCCGGCATGTCCGGGCTGAGGGACTCCGGCAGGTCCGGGCTGAGGGACTCCGGCAGGTCCGGGCTGAGGGACTCCGGCAGGTCCGGGCTGAGGGACTCCGGCAGGTCCGGGCTGAGGGACTCCGGCAGGTCCGGGCTGAGGGACTCCGGCAGGTCCGGGCTGAGGGACTCCGGCAGGTCCGGGCGTAGGGACTCCGGCAGGTCCTGGCTGAGGGACTCCGGCAGGTCCTGGCTGGACGGCTCTGGCAGGTCCTGGCTGGACGGCTCTGGCAGGTCCTGGCTGGACGGCTCTGGCAGGTCCTGGCTGGACGGCTCTGGCAGGTCCTGGCTGGACGGCTCTGGCAGGTCCTGGCTGGACGGCTCTGGCAGGTCATGGCAGGACGGCTCTGGCAGGTCATGGCAGGACGGCTCTGGCAGGTCATGGCTGGACGGCTCTGGCTGACTGAGACGCACTATAGGCCTGGTGCGTGATACCGGAACTGGAGGTACCGGGCTGAGGGCACGCACCTCAGGGCGAGTGCGGGGAACAGGAACTGGGCACACTGGACTCTCGTGGCGCACTCTAGGCCTGGTGCGTGGTACCGGAACTGGAGGTACCGGGCTGGAGACACGCACCATAGGGAGAGTGCGTGGAAGAGGAACAGGGCTCTGGAGATGCACTGGAAGCCTGGTGCGTGGTGTAGGCACTGGTGGTACTGAGCTGGGGTGGGAAGGTGGCGCCGGATATACCGGACCGTGAAGGAGGACACGTGCTCTTGAGCACCGAGCCTCCCCAACCTTACCAGGTTGAATGGTCCCCGTAACCCTGCCAGTGCGGCGAGGTGGAATAGCCCGCACTGGGCTATGCAGGCGAACCGGGGACACCACCTGCAAGGCTGGTACCATGTACGCCGGCCCGAGGAGACGTACTGGAGACCAGATACGTTGGGCCGGCTTCATGGCACTCGGCTCGATGCCCAACCTAGCCCTCCCAGTGCGGCAAGGTGGAATAGCCCGCACTGGGCTAAGCACGCGTACTGGGGACACCGTGCGCTTTACCGCATAACACGGTGTCTGACCAGTACGACGCCCTCTTACTCCACGGCAAGCCCGGGGAGTTGGCTCAGGTATCCAACCCGGCTTCGCCACACTCCCCTTTAGCCCCCCCCCCAAGAAATTTTTGGGTGAGCCTCTCGGGCTTCCAGCCTCTCCTATGTGCTGCCTCCTCATACCAGCGCTCCTGGGCTGTGGCTGCCTTCCTCTCCTCCCGAGAGCGGCGATTCTCTCCAACCCTTCTCCAGGGTCCCTTTCCGTCCATGATCTCCCAAGACCATTCCTCCTGTGTCCAGTGCTTTAATTCCTTTTCTCTCTCCTCAATCCGCTTGGTCCTGTTATGGTGGGTGTTTCTGTAAAGGCAGTCATTGTTGTTCTCCCCCTTAGTCGAGGAGGAGCATGGATAGGACCAAGATGCGGATTGAGGGAAATAAGCCATCTTTTAATGACAACAGCAAAACAAGACACTACAAAACTACAAAACAACAAATGTGACTAACCTTCAACCGTCCTGTGAGGACACAGGAACAAACACCCACAAAACCCCAGTGAAACCCTGGCTGCCTTAGTATGACTCTCAATTAGAGACAAACGATACACACCTGTCTCTAATTGAGAATCATACCAGGCCGAACACAAAAACCAACCTAGAAATACAAAACATAGACTACCCACCCAACACTCATGCCCTGACCAATAAAGACATACAAAACAAGAGAAAACAGGTCAGGAACGTGACACAAGTGAACAGAATTACTTGAGTTCCTGTATGTTGTTGTGATCACACCACGTCTCGTTAATCATAAGGCATACCCCCCCGCCCCTCTTTTTACCAGAAAGATGTTTGTTTCTGTCGGCGCGATGCGTGAAGAAACCAGCTGGCTGCACCGACTCCGTTAGCGTCTCTCGAGTGAGCCATGTTTCCGTGAAGCAAAGAACGTTACAGTCTCTGATGTCTCTCTGGAATGCTACCCTTGCTCGGATTTCATCAACCTTGTTGTCAAGAGACTGGACATTGGCGAGTAGTATGCTAGGGAGTGGAGCGCGGTGTGCCCTTCTCCGGAGCCTGACCAGAAGACCGCTTCGTTTGCCCCTTTTACAGCGTCGTTGTATAGAGTCATGCAATCTCCATAGAGAAACATTGGCAGTAGAATGGCCTTGCTGAAGAGCTCAGTGATTTCAACGTGGCACCGTCATAGGATGCCACCTTTCCAACAAGTCAGTTTGTAAAATGGATGCCCTGCTAGAGCTGCCCCGGTCATCTGTAAGTGCTGTTATTGTGAAGTGGAAACGTCTAGGAGCAACAACGGTTCAGCCGTGAAGTGGTAGGCTGCACAACCTCACAGAACGGGACCGCCGGGTGGTGAAGCTCGTAACATGTAAAAATTGTCTGTCCTCGGTTGCAGGACTCACTACTTCGTCGGGAGCTTCATGAAATGGGTTTCCATGGCCGAGCAGCCACACACAAGCCTAAGATCACCGTGCCTAAGATCACAATGCCAAGCGTCGGCTGGAGTGGTGTAAAGCTCGCCGCCATTGGACTCTGGAGCAGTGGAAACGCATTCTCTGGAGTGATGAATCACACTTCACCATCTGGCAGTCCGACGGACGAATCTGGGTTTGGACGATGCTAGGAGAACGCTACCTGCCCCAATGCATAGTGCCAACTGTAAAGTTTGGTGGATGAGGAATAATGGTCTGGGGCTGTTTTTCATGGTACAGGCTAGATCCCTTAGTTCCAGTGAAGGGAAATCTTAATGCTACAGCATACAATGACATTCTAGACAATTCTGTGTTTCCAACTTTATGATTTCAATTTGGGGAGGGCCCTTCCCCAGATTCTACAAGGTGTCGAAAGCATTCCACAGGGATGCTGGACCATGATGCCACCAATGCTTCCCCGTCTCCTTATACTGGCCCAAGAATTCTGAGCATTTAAATTTTTTTTTTATTGTTGAACATAAAAGACTGTTAAAACACCAGCAAATCAGCTCCAAGGGATTTTCATTTTGGTAATCTGTTCCAAAGTATTCCCTGAATAATTTTGAGATATGTACTGTATGTACAGTAGATGATCATATTATGCAAATGTAAGCAAGGTTTGAAATGATTATGTTTTAGTCTAATATTATATCTGTTTGGGCTTCTTGCGGTCAATTTTCAGTCTACAAATTATTTGTAATTATGTGCTGGCCCCATGACCATCCACTCTTATGAAAAAAAACAGTCAATACAGTGCTTTCAGACAGTATTCACACCCATGTACTTTTTACAGATTTTGTTGTGCTACAAAGTGGGATAAAAATGTATTGAATTGTCTTTTTTTTGTCAATGATCTACACACTCTATTTTATAAATTAAACACTAACACTGTATATCTTCATTAGATAAACCCCATGAGTCAATACATGTTAGATTCACCGTTGGCAGCGATTACAGCTGTGCGTCTTTCTGGGTAAGTCTTTAAGAGCTTTCCACACCTGGATTGTGCAACATTTTCCTATTATTCTTTTCAAAATTCTTCAAGCTCTGTCAAATTGGCTGTTGATCATTGCTAGACAACCATTTTCGGGTCTTGCTATAGATTTTCAAACAGATTTAAGTCAAAACTGTAACTCGGCCACTGACTTCTTGGTCAGAATCAAAAACAGGAAACGCCCATGCTCAGGTCTATTCAACGCTGGTCCGACAAATCGGATTCCACACTTCAAGATTGTTTCGATCACGTGGACTGGGATATGTTCTGGATAGCCTCAGACAACAACATTGATGTTGCGCTGATTCTATACGCTGATTCGGTGAGCAAGTTTATTACCAAATGCATCAGTGATGTTGTACCCACGGTGACTATTAAAACCTTCCCCAACCAGAAACTGTGGATTGATGGCAACATTCGGCAAAACTGAAAGTACGAACCACTGCTTTTAATCATGGCAAGGCGACCGAAAACATGACCGAATACAAACAGTGTAGCTATTCCCTCCGCAAGGGAATCAAAAAGCTAAGCGTCAATATAGATACAAAGTAGAGTCGCAATTCAACGGCTCACGAGACGTATGTGGCAGAGTCTACAGTCAATCACGGATTACAAAAAGAAAACCAGCCCCGTCGAGGACACCGATGTCTTGCTCCCAGACAAATTAAACAACTTATTTGCTTTGCTTTGAGAACAATACAGTGCCACTGACACGGCCCGCTACCAAAACCTGCAGGCTCTCACCGCGGCCAACGTGAGTAAAACATTTAAACGTGTTAACCCTCGCAAGGCTGCCGGCCCAGACGGCATCCCTAGCCGCGTCCTCAGATCATCCGCAGACCAGCTGGCTGGTGTGTTTACGGACATATTCAATCAATCCCTATCCCAGTCTGCTGTTCCCACATGCTTCAAGAGGGCCACCATTGTTCCCTTTCCCAAGAAAGCTAAGGTAACTGAACTAAATGACTATCGCCCCGTAGCACTCACTTCTGTCATCATGAAGTGCTTTGAGAGACTAGACAAAGATCATATCACCTGCACCCTACCTGACACCCTAGACCCACTCCAATTTGCATACCGCCCCAATAGGTTCACAGACCATGCAATCGCTATCACACTGCACACTGCCCTAACCCATCTGGACAAGAGGAATACCGAGGGAGCAGCCCCCTATCCATATCGACGGGACAGTAGTGGAGAAGGTGGAAAGTTTTAAGTTCCTCGACGTACACATCACAGACAAACTGAAATGGTCCACCCACACAGACAGCGTGGTGAAGAAGGCGCATAAGCGCTTCTTCAACCTCAGGAGGCTGAAGAAATGTGGCTTATCACCGAAAACACTCAAACTTTTACAGATGCACAATCGAGAGCATCCTGTCGGGGTGTATCACGCCTGGTACGGCAACTGCTCCGCCCACAACCGTAAGGCTCTCCAGAGGGTAATGAGGTCTGCACAACGCATCACCGGGAGCAAACTACCTGCCCTCCAGGACACCTACACCACCCGATGTCACAGGAAGGCCATAAAGATCATCAAGGACAACAACCACCCGAGCCACTGCCTGTTCACCCCGCTATCATCCAGAAGGCGAGGTCAGTACAGGTGCATCAAAGCGGGGACCGAGAGACTGAAAAACAGCTTCTATCTCAAGGTCATCAGACTGTTAAACAGCCATCACTAACATTGAGTGGCTGCTGCCAACATACTGACTCAAATCTCTAGCCACTTTAATAATAAAAAATGTGACTAGTCACTTTAATCAATGCCACTTTATATCATGTTTAGTAACCCTATATTACTCATCTCATACTGCATGTACGGCCATCGCTCATCCATATATTTATATGTACATATTCTTATTAATTCCTTTACACTTGTGTGTATAAGGTAGTTGTTGTGAAATTGTTAGATTACTTGTTAGATATTACTGCACTGTTGGAACTAGAAGCACAAGCATTTCACTACACTCACATTAACATCTGCTAACCATGTGTATGTGACCAATAAAATTGGATTTGATTTGACTTTATTTGAAGCAACTCCAGTGTTGTTTTTTTAGGTTATTGTTCTGCTAAAACGTGAATTAATCTCCCAGTGTTTGGTGGGAAGCAGACTGAACCAGGTTTTCCTCTAGGATTTTGCCTGTGCTTAGCTCCATTCCTTTTATTTTTTATCCTGAAAAACTCTCCAGTCCTTAACGATTACAAGCAGACCCATAACATGATGCAGCCACCACTATGCTTTAAAATATGGAGAGTGGTACTCAGTAATGTGTTGTATTGGATTTGCCCCAAACATAACACACGTCTAAAGTAACACACAGGCCACATCACTTCAACTAAATCCTCTGCTGTGTTCATCACAGTCCCCAGATCTTATCCTCTGCTTTTTTCTTAATATGAGTGGGTCTGGAAATAGCCCCAGAGTGGTGCTGTGTGCTCAGATACAGTGGGGCAAAAAAGTATTTAGTCAGTCACCAATTGTGCAAGTTCTCCCGCTTAAAAAGATGAGGCCTGTAATTTTCATCATAGATACACTGCGGCAGATCTCTCATCATAGGTACCTATGAAGAAAATTACAGGCCTCTCTCATCTTTTTAAGTGGGAGAACTTGCACAATTGGTGGCTGACTAAATACTTTTTTGCCCCACTGTACAGAGCAGCAGTCTGGGGCACGGCTTGTTACGGCAGATGGGTGGCTGGATGGGTCCGAGTCCCAAATGGCATCATATTCCCTACTCAATGCACTTTTGACCAGGGTCCATAGGGCTCTGGTCAAAAGTAGTGCACTATATAGGGAATAGGGTGCCATTTGGGATATACTGTGGGTGTATTTAGGTTACTGGGATCTGAAAATACTGAGCCATTTATGCGATTTATATGATTGTTCCTGATGATTCATGTAGTTGAATTGATCCTCTGTTCCTCTGTACTGTAGTTAAAGCCAGTGGGATTAGCTGAGACTGAGTTCAGCCAGATGTCTGTCTGTACCAACTACCAAGACTAGTGTAAGAAATGTGATGAGTGTTATGTATACTGAATGAAAATATAAACACAGCATGTAAAATGTTGGTCCCATGTTTCATGAGCTGGAATAAAAGATCCCATAAGTTTTCCATACACACAAAATGCTTATTTATCTCAAATTCTGTGCACAAATTTGTTTACGTCCCTGTTAGTGAGCATTTCTCCTTTGCCAAGATAATCCATCCACCTGACAGGTGTGGCATATCAAGAAGCTGATTAATCAGCATGATCATAACAAAGGTGCACCTTGTGCTGGGGACAATAAAAGCCCACTCTAAAATGTGGAGTTTTGACACCCAACACAACAAAACCTCACGGAAGGCTGGGTACAACGGAAACCAGCTGGAAATAAAAGCCTATGATAAAAGCCTATCCACAGCCTATGATCTGTATGAAAAGCCTATGATAAAAGCGTGTCCACAGCCTATGATCTGTATGAAAAGCCTATGATAAAAGCCTATCCACAGCCTATGATCTGTATGAAAAGCCTATGATAAAAGCCTATCCACAGCCTATGATCTGTAAGGAATCCAAAGGCATAAGAGAACAGAGGCCACAAAGCTACAGATTTCAAAGTATCAGAAATGGGAAATGCATCCCTCCGTCCTGTTTTTTGATACATGAATTCATTTCTATATCTAATCCTAACCCAGAGCGACTATCCCCTTCACCACACTAGAGTTTACACAGAGTTCAGTTTAGTGCCTCTGGCTGTGGGTGCCTCTGGATAACGAGATATGCCCTCGGAGCTTTAGGGAGATCCCCTCTGAGCTGTAGTCTGTTGATCTGCACACGACCCCACTAGTCCTCCCTCTCACTAAGAAATCAACAAAAACAACTACACTTTACTGTTTTGTTTGAGGGTACAGCTCAATAGTTTTCACCCGCTTCCTCTCCATCATCTGCACTGAACTGAAAATAAAGAATAGGGGAAAACAATATGGTGGGGATACCTGAAGTTACAGGTATTTGATTTCACTCGATTGCAGTTTTCACAGATAAGGGAAAGGAGACCAAGAAAGACACTTCAGACTATTGAGATGCACACCATGAGTCACACTTGATTTATGTTAGTCAGAGGACTGCGGCAGATCTCTCAATACACCAGAGAATGTAACCATCTGTCTACAACACATCAATATTAGCGTGTTGTCTATGAATGATTACTGGAGAGAACAGAGAATGTGACTGGATTAGGGATGACCAGTCTTTAACCTTGTAGTGAAGAATGTGTTTCATCCACTTTTATTGGCCAGCGTGAGCATGGAACCTAATGAACTAATGTTTGGTATCCCAGGAGACCTACCCCGGGGGATGGTAATAGAGGGGAGGTACGTGATGAGACGTTGGCTCCCTCTGCTGGGAATACGGGAGATGGGCACCCCAACACGGACAGCTCCAAGTGAAGGTAATTAGTGGAAAGTGCCAACCAGCCGTGGAGGCCAAATAAAATGAGCACTGTGACACACCGCGATGGAGAACGGGGAGAGACCGACACAGAGCAAAAGCAGAGAAGAAGGACTGAGCTAAACCTACGTGATTTTCTTTGTAATGTTTATTTTCTGTCCTAGTAAAGTTGTTTTTGCGGACTAACCGCTCCCTGTCTCTGTGTTAATCTCTGCACGCTCAACCCAACACCCCACGGTTTACCACATATGCTTTGAAATAACACACACATACAATTATTTTTGTCATTTTTCTTTGTAAACCTCAATCTGGCAAAGCTACATACACTAGCAAGGCATTTCTAACAAAGACCCGTAAGTTACAAATCAAATTCAAATTACGTGTTATCCGTCACGTAAGGATAGATAAACAGTAGCAGCAGTTTATGTGATTAATCAAAAATGTTTGTGCAAAAAGGATCAATGCAGATAATCTGGGTAGCTATTTGGTTAACTATTTAGCAGTATTATGGTTTGGGGGTAAAAGTTGTTCAGGTTCTTGTTGGTTCCAGACATGGTGCCGCTTGCCGTGCAGTAGCAGAGAGAACAGTCTATGACTTGGGTGGCTGGAGACAATTTTTAGGGCCTTCCTCTGACACTGCCTGGTACAGAGGTCATGGATGGCAGGGAGCTCTATCCTCTGTAGCGCCTTGCGGTTAAATGCCAAGCCCTTCAATACCAAGCAGTTATACAGCCAGTAAAGATGTTCTCAATTGTGCAGCTGTATAACTTTTTGAGGCTCTGAGGACCCGTGCCAAATCTTTTCAGCCTCCTGAGGGGGAAGAGGTGTTGTGTCCTTTTCACAACTGTAGATGTGTGTGGACCATGACAGTTCCTTAGTGATGTGGACACCGAGGAACTTGAAGCTCTCGACCTGCTCTACAAGAGCCCTGTCGATGTGGAAGGGGGCGAGCTCGGCTCTCCGTTTCTTGTAGTCCACAACCAGCTCCTTTGTCTTGTTGACGTTGAGGAAGAGGTTGTTGCCTTTGCACCGCACTGCCAGGTCTCTGACCTCCTCCCTGTTGGCCGTCTCATCGGCATCGGTGATCAGGCATACCACCATTGTGTCATCAGCAAACGTAATGATGATATTGGAGTTGTGCACTACCACACAGTCGTGGGTGAACAGGGAATACAAGAGGGGACTAAGCACGCACCCGATGGGCCCCCGTGTTGATGGTCAGTGTGGCGGATGTGTTGTTGCCTACCCTTACCCACTGGTCCAGGATCCAGTTGCAGAGGGAGGTGTTCAGTCCCAGGGTCCTTAGCTTAGAGATGAGCTTGGAGGGCACTATGGTGTTGAACTCTGAGCTGTTTTCAATTAACAGCATTCTGACATAGGTGGTCCTCTTGTCCAGGTGGGAGAAGGCAGTGTGGACTGCAGTAGAGATTGCTGTCATGCAGAGCAGTGGAATGACTCTTCAGCTGTGAAAAGCTGCCTTGTCTCATTGAGGCTCTCTGCTCCCTCTGATACCTGTTGACCCTCACCTGCACATCTTTGGAGTTCCATTCATGAAGTGTGTCGTGTCTTTGGCTATGCCGGATTAAGTGATATGACATGCTATTCTATAAAATCCTTTCTCTGTAATTAAATATTACCTGATTGAGCTAATCATGTAAATGTAATTAACTAGAAAGTTGGGGCACCACAAAATAATATTTATAGAGCAGTTAACTTCTGAATAAACTCTTAAAGACCTAGTAATATTTTACATCAATAGCAGTCAATATTAATCGTCACCTTATTTCAGTCTCATCTGAAAGTTGTAAATTCTTGGTTATCTTCACAAACCCTGGCTAACAAGTTGAATCAGCAATAGAAAATTGGGTTTAATTATTTATTAACTAAATACCTAACTAATCACACAGAATTACATATACACAGAATGAATCATACGTTGATTACAAATTATATCATAAAGGAAAACGTCCCTAGCGGACGGAACAGATATGACAGCTGGTTACACAAAGAAAAGGGGGCTGGGTTTGAGTGAAAGAGCGGGAAGACTGAAGAACAAAGGGAGAAGCGATGTCTATCGTAAATACAGAATCTTATGCATTCTAAATTACCGCCCATTTGGAAAAGGAAAATGCAATAAATATTTACTCTGAGCTGCGCTTCGGTAGGTTGGTGGTAGATGGAAGGCCTTTGTCCTTTGAAGAATGTCTCTGCTGATAAATTGGATGCGTTGTAGTAACATCGTTGTGTGGTAGACGGGATACTCTGTCTGTTCTTTCCTAGCCGACGTTTGCGGCTGCTGTTGCTAAGTCAACGGCTAGGAGGTATCACTTCTGTAGTGAATAAGAGTTCAAAGTTCATACCATTCGCAACCAAAGCTCACGCTGAGGTTGGCTACGTTCTGTAGTCATTTTCTTGTTTAAAAAAATGACGGCTAGCCAGGGGCACACTCCAACACTCAGACATTATTTACAAACAATGCATTTGTGTTTAGTGAGTCCACCAGACCATAGGCAGTAGGGATAACCATGTGTTCTGTGGATAAGTGTGTGAATTTCACAATTTTCCTGTAAATGTAACGAGTACTTTGGGTTGTCAGGGAAAATGTATGGAGTAAAAAGTACAATATTTTCTTTAGGAATGTAGTGAAGTAAAAGTTGTCAAAAAGATAAATAGTAAAGTACAGATACCCCCCAAAACAACTTAAGTAGAACTTTAAAGTATGTTTACTTACAGTGGGAAGACAAAGTATGTGAACCCTTTAGAATTACCAGGATTTCTGCATAAATTGGTCAGAAAATTGTATCTGATCTTCATCTAAGTCACAACAATAGACAAACAGTCTGCTTAAACTAATAACACACAAACAATGATAATTGTTCATGTCTTTATTGAACACAATGTGTAAACATTCACAGTGCAGGTTGGAAAAAGTATGTGAACCCTTGGATATAATAACAGGTTGACCCTCCTTTGGCAGTGTAACCGATGTGAAATGGCTAGCTAGTTAGCGGTGGTGTTGGTTTTGTCTTGATTGTTTTCACCTGTTGCTTATTTTGGTTCATTAAGGGTCTATTTAAACTTCCAGTGCCCGCCTGCTTTTTTGCGGGCTTATTCTTACTGTCAGTGGTGAAGTTGGTTTCCTCCTGCGTAATTTGTTGTATGTTATTTTCCTTGTTTTTGGAGACATACCTGTTTTATGGTCATTGCCTGTTTGTTGGCTAGACCAAGCGAAATAAACACATCTATTGGAAGTATTGCTCTCTGCGCCTGACTCTACACCCACCACTCCTAGAATTCCATGACAGACGCATACCATTACATATTTGTGATCATTGTTGAGTGGTCCCTGCAGCGTACTATCGCAAATATGTGTTTGGAACAGGAGCAACAGAATGTATGATGCAACACATATGTTTAAACAGCATTATTGTCTTAAAAGCATCTAAACAATATTTTGTGCTATTTTTCTTCAATTTCACCTTTTATTGTAAAAGATAAATGTGAACTTCCTTATCCAAGCATCACGGAACACATCCACAGCCAAACTCTATAAACCAGTCTAAATAACAGGCAAATAATAAAGTTAGCGACCTAACAGCTAGACTTGTTTACAATGTACCACATCTCTAGTAAGCACATGAGAGAAATGTAATATTGTTTAGAAAAGAGATACATTTCAGCTAAGCTAACAGCAGCTAAATTCTTTATGATGTCAGCCATGTTTGTTTATGTTTAACAAGCTAAAAACTCCCTTATCCCAGAATGCCATTCACTATAAGACGCAAATAAACAAAGTCAAAGTTGTCAGCGCCCATTGTCCGAAAAATATCAACTTAGTATGAACACTTTTCAGCATATTACAAATCTTCGATGTGCTTGCTACAGTGTATTCAAGAACCGGAGCACATGACTTGACAAGTCGTTTACAGTTTTTGACGAATCACAAAGCAAATCAAATGCTATCACCTCACAGATCATCACCCCAAATACAAGTCTACTGCCTAGACGTAGCGCGAAAGCTAAACAGGATTGACAGATTTATTTAAAACCATTTTAGGGGGGGTATATCGGGGGGTCATTTAATTTGTGGGGGGTTTTCAATTCATCGGGTGGAAATGGGGGAAGGTATCATGAGGGGATATGATGGAGGAAATATTACTATGATGGGTGATTCATCAATAAACACAGATGTTTATAATCTGAATAAAAATAAAACTCCTGGGAAGGAGAGGTCTAAGCTGGCAACCCAGAGTAACCATACCTAGAATCTAAGTCAGTCATGACAAAAAATCGTAACTCTTGACAGACACTGATAGCCTTTGAGTATAGAGATAATGTCCGGTTTCAAAAGGAAACGCCTCACTGATGAGGAGGTACAATAAATATTTTGTAATTCTGAAGAACCTGTGTATGAGAGTGACAAGGGTGCCCAGTCCAACCTTGCAGGCAATAAGCATCCCTCACCTTCCCAAGATGCTGGTGCTACTGCCAATCTTGTAGGCTGTAAGGGAGAAGAGGTTGAAGTTGAGGAGGTCGCTCCCCGCTGCTGGAGATCCTGTCACATCAAACAATCAGAGATAGACTTCAATGACACCCTGTCTGGTGTACAAAGCACCCTGCCTACCTCCTCAGAGGCAGAGTGTTTTAAACTGTTCCTTGAGGAATTGGTGGAGAGTGTGGTGCAGGAAACCAACAGGTATTATCATTATCATATTACAGAAAACCCCAAGGCTCTTTTCAAATGTATCAAAATTCATAATGCCTTTAGCCTACTAAATGTGCATAATTTGTTTGCAGGTATTCTCATGAACTGAAAGAAAAGACTGTCGCTGGCATAAAGGGAAGTTCTCAAAATGGGTGAACAATACCATCAGTGAAATGTATACCTTCCAGGTCGCGGTGCTGCTGAAGGGGCTAGTGAAGAAGGGCTCTGTGAGGGACTACTGGACCACTGACCCCATGCTGCAGACCCATTTTTCCCAACCCTTATCTCCCAGGACCGCTTCCTTGTCTTGCCGAGTGCGCTCCACTTTATGAACAACGCCACTGCCAACCTTGCCAACCCCCTTCACAAAATCAGGAATGTCCTGGGCAGCTTGACCAGGGCATTTTGAAGAATTTTTGTGCTTTACAAGGACTTGTGCTTTGATGAGCCTCTCATGGCTTGGAAAGGGAGGCTTACATTCTGCCAATACATCCCATCAAAGCATCACAGATTTGGAGTCAAGTTCTCTGTTTACGTGGCTCTCTGACAGGATATGTACAGGACCTGATCATCTACACCGATGCCACCACAGATATAAGGCATTTTGAGGGTCTTGGCATATCTGGGTCAGTGGTGATCACCATACTGCAGCCTTATTTATTTAAAAAATATATATATTTAACTAGGCAAGTCAGTTAAGATTTTTATTTTATTTACAATGACAGCCTAGGAACAGTGGGTTAACTGCCTTGTTCGGGAAAAGAACGACAGATTTTTAACTTGTCAGCTTGGGGATTCTATCTTGCAACCTTTCGGTTACTAGTCACTATAGTCTCTGGTCAATATAACGGATCATCTGTGACTACATGTAAAATTAGTCAAAACCGAATTGCACGGCGGGAGAATAACGTCACGTTCGTCTGTAGCTGTACCCCAACTAGCCACAACCACCTGACGAGGGACGTAAAGTGCTACTTAAAAATTCCACTCCGGCGCATGCTGCTGCTAGCTAGCAGGCGGTTTTAAGAAATAATGCTGAACAGATCTGTGAACTCAACTTTTTGTGTCTCGATTTTCTTTAAACACAATGCAGGCCAAGGGATTTGCTGTAGTCCACCACCAGTAAAGGTAACGGTACGTTATCTTAGGTAGGTAGCCTAGTAGCAAACTTAACGCTAACTAGTTATGTTACGGACAACTAGCTAGCTTGCTAACGATTGGTTAGCAGTTGCTAACCGCATTAACCTAGTTAGCAAAATACAATAAAAAGTTAAATCTAAATAGCTAACGTTAGATACATCGCCAAATACGATTTAGGCGTTTGTTGCCATTTAGCTAGCTAGCTAACTCGTTAGCTAGCTAGGAAGTTGGCTGGCTAGCAGCTAGCTAGCTAGGAAGTTGACTTGCTAGCTTGGTCAGATCAGTTGTATGGTAATTTTTATAGCCCATGCATGTATTGGAAAGACACGGGTAGTCGCAAATTGGTGAATTATATATTTTTAGGAGTCTGACAGGGAGTATGATTCCCGGGGGGGTCTGAAATAGAATTTACAGTGTTTATCAATATTATATAAATGACCAATTGCTGCTGGTGACTGGTTGTACCGTAAAGTGACGTTGACATTCCTTTTTTTTTAATAAGTTGTAATGTCAGATATCTAACAATCGACTGTTCTCAGTTTAGAGATTGTCATTTTTGACGAGTTTGTTTTTGTAGTTTATTGGTGCAAAATGGATGTTAAGATGGAGGACGATGAAGCAGAGAGTTCCCAAGTAACCATTTGGTCTGATTCAATTAATGCCTGCATAGATTACCCACATTCTCCAGTGTCAGGAAACACAGAAACAAGTTATCTGGAAACCAAAACCAATTCAACATATAAACATGACTATACAGTGATCCAAACTACCAACAATTTATCAGACAGTTATTTTCCTTCTGAGATTGATGTAAAGCTTGAGGAGAATGACATGGGAATAACCCCAACTGTCCCATGGTCTTCATGTTCCTATGTGGGTTTACCAAAAGAGCATTCACATGTACCTTCCATCAGTTCCCAAACAACAAGTCAAGGGCAGATTTTACGTATTTTCCCTGAAAAGACAGGCACAAGTGATGGGGAGAATAACGCTGTCAAAGTGGTTTATTTCTGTAATGCCCAAGATCCCGTTAGTACATCTGAAGGGCATTTTCTCAAAGAGGAGTCATGGCATGGATCACCGTCCAGTGATATTCCCATAGCAAATGCATTCACCCTATGTGGTTCATTTGAAGCTCAAATCAACCCATCTTCACAGGTGTTTAGCGTAAACCAAACCCAGACCAATAATGAATTGCCATTGCCTGCTGAAAATGTTCATCTAGCAAGATATGGTACTGACATTCCTTCTGTGCTAACCTCACCTGCTACAGAAAGCGGATGTAATTTAGCTGTATCTACTAGATCGAGGCCTATTCTTTCTGACTACTGTGAGCCATTCAACTTTCCTTCTGATGAAGACGAAGACTACAATGGCGATGGAAGACGAAGACTTCAATGCCAAAAAACAGTAGAGGATGAGTATATACGGCAGTGTCGTGTCAGTTACTCAAGAAAAACCCCAAGACATTTTGGAACATATTGGGAAGCTCCATACAAGAAGTGCAAGGAAATGGGTGTAGTTTTCAATGTTGGATCTGGAGCGAAACAGAAACTTGATCGTCATTTACTGACAAATGGTGTAATGGTTGAGGTGTCTGAATATGCTAAAGAGATTAAAAGAGCTCACCGGCATGTTATCTATGATATTCTAGAATACAACTTTGATCTTGGTGTTGGTAGTGAATTACAATTTGATTTTGGCAGCCGGATTATGTTAAAACTAAAAGACATGAAAAAGAATTACAAGAGGACACAACCTGGATGGTTAGCAGAAGTGTTTGAACTTCCTGATCCAAAGACAATGAAAGCAAGTAACGTCTCTCTTCAATGGGCAGGGTCCAATTTGCATAACGGCGTCTCAAAAAATCTAACACCCTTTGACACCTGTATAAAGGTTGTGGACCTGATATCTCCTCCGCATGTGAAGACTGAAAGCCTCTTTACTGAGACAGTTTTAACACGGTGTGCGGATGAGACTGCACTCATTGGCCCTGAAAATGGGCCTAATGAAATATGCACAAAGGATGAGGCTGATCTGGATGTGATCTATCTTCGACATGTCCAGACAGAAAGCGTCTTCACTCAGAAAGACATAACAATGGAGCAATCCTCAATGATGCCCACATTAGAAGAAGCATTGGAGTACCTCTACCCTCTCTGTAAGGAAAAAGGACTTGACCTGGATGTGAAATCTAAATGTGTGAAAAAGGAGAAACTTGACTTGCATCTATTGACCAGAGATGTAATGTTTGAAGTGGCTGATTTTGCTTCAGACGTGTGTGGAAATTACAGGCAGATTGTCTGTGATGTTCTAGACCAAAATTTTGATCTGGATTTACAAAGTGGGAAAACTGAGCTGGCTCAAGAGATTATGGTTGTGTTAGCAGCAGTTAGGCAGAGAAAGACACATTTACATGGTCGAAAGAGATGTGAATTTTACAAGGATACTTTCATGAAAAAATGGCGCAAACGAAAGAATCCTTTAGAGATTTGCAGTAACCAGAATTTCACTACATCATCACTTGAGCTGAAATACCGAAGACGGAAAGAAGTAACAAAAAGGAGGAGGTTGGATTTAATGAGAAAAAAAAAAGAAATGGACATGTTATTAGCCAGGGTGTCGAAGGGAGGAGATTTGCTGGAAGTCAGACAAGTAGAACCTCATTGGGTCCAGCTAGAGAGCATCTCTGATAAGATTGACCTTGCACTTTGTGCTGATGAAACGAAGCAAAATGTTACCAACTTAGACCATTCAAATGTGACGTTTAACACCAAAGAACTGGTGAAAGACTGCTACCCACTCTGTCATGAAATAGGTCTGGGCCTTGATGTTGCATCCAAACCTGCATTCACTCACTGTGGTTATTTTGAAGCTCAAATCAACCCAACTTCACAGGTGTTTAGCGTAAACCAAACCCAGACCAATATTGAATTGCCATTGCCTGCTGAAAATGTTCATCTAGCAAGATATAGTACTGCCGTTCCTTCTGTGCTAACCTCACCTGCTACAGAAAGCGGATGTAATTTAGCTGTATCTACTAGACCGAGGCCTATTCTTTCTGACTACTGTGAGCCATTCAACTTTCTTTCTGATGAAGACGAAGACTACAATGCCGATAGAAGACTAAGACTGCAATGCCAAAAAACAGTAGAGGATGAGTATATACGGCAGTGTCGTGTCAGTTACTCAAGAAAAACCCCAAGACATTATGGAAGGAATTGGAAAGCTCCATACAAGAAGTGCAAGGAAATGGGTGTAGATTTCAATGTTGGATCTGGAGTGAAACAGAAACTTGATCGTCATTTACTGACAAATGGTGTAATGGTTGAGGTGTCTGAATATGCTAGAGAGATTAAAACAGCTCAACCGCGTGTTATCTATGATATTCTAGAATACAACTTTGATCTTGGTGTTGGTAATGAAGTACAATATACATTTTCCGTCTGTACTATGGCAAAACTAAAAGACATGAAAAAGAATTACAAGAAGAAACAACCTGGGTGGTTAGCAGAAGTGTTTGAACTTCCTGATCCAAAGACAATGAAAGCAAGTAACCGCTCTCTTACATGGGCAAGGTCCTTTTTGCATGACAGCGTCTCAGAAAATCGTACACCCTTTGACATCTGCATAAAGGAGGAGCCTGTTGTGGACCTGATATCTCCTCCGCATGTGAAGACTGAAAACCTCTTTACTGAGACAGTTTTAACACGGTGTGCGGATGAGACCGCACTCTTTGGTCCTGAAAATGGACCTCATGAAATATGCACAAAGGATGAGGCTGATCTGGCTGTGATCTATCCTCAACATGTCCAGACAGAAAGCGTCTTCACTCAGAAAGACATAAAAATGGAGGAATCCTTAATGATGCCCACATTAGAAGAAGCATTGGAGTACCTCTACCCTCTCTGTAAGGAAAAAGGACTTGACCTGGATGTGAAATCTAAATGTGTGAAAAAGGAGAAACTTGACTTGCATCTATTGACCAGAGATGTAATGTTTGAAGTGGCTGATTTTGCTTCAGAAGTGTGTGGAAATTACAGGCAGATTGTCTGTGATGTTCTAGACCAAAATTTTGATCTGGATTTACAAAGTGGGAAAACTGAGCTGGCTCAAGAGATTATTGTTGCGTTAAGAGCAGTTTGGCAGAGAAAGACACGTTTACATGGTCGATATAGATGTGAATTTTACAAGGATACTTTCATGAAAAAACGTCGCAAACAAAGGAATTCTTCAGAGTTTTCAAATCACCAGAAGGCCACTACAGTAACACTTGAGCCGAAATACCAAAGACTGAAAGAAGTAACAAAAAGGAGGAGGTTGGCTTTCATGAGAAAAAGAAAAGAAATGGACATGTTATTAGCCAGGGTGTCGAAGGGAGGCGATTTGCTGGAAGTCAGACAAGTAGAACCTCATTGGGTCAAGCTAGAGAGCATCTCTGATAAGATTGACCTTGCACTTTGTGCTGATGAATCGAAGCGAAATGTTACCAACTTAGATATGTGAAGTTTAACACACAAATGGGTTTAAGAGTGCTACCCGATCTCTCATGAAATAGGTCTGGACATTGATGTTGCATCCTAACCTGCAAAAACGAAACTGGAATTGAATTTACTGACTAACAGTGTCGTTATCGAGGTTCATACATACTTGCGTAAGAATCGTTGAGGTAAGATTGGAAAAGATGGGTGGATATTTTGTTTGCTCTCTGATATTCTAGAATACAATTTTGATCGCAGTTTGCAAAATCAGAGACGTCATCAAGCTCAATTAAGTATTTAGAGTAAAGTGACGGTTCGAAAACACAAACCTGAGCTCTTGGGAAAGGGTCAAATGTCGAAAGAAGTGTTCATAATACCTAATGTGATTTCAAAGCCGTGCAACAACAAAAAAAAACAGTGCTTTCAGATGATTTACCTAAAGGAATATCAAAGAAATCTCACGGAAAACCATGGAACAAGATGCAAGACTGGTATATCCTAATCATGGCAAACACTATCGCCACGAAGAGCATTTAATCAAAGATTGTTCATGGCATGGCTCAACGCCAATTGATATTCTGACAGGAAATGTATTCAGCCTCCCAGAATTGTCACTACGCATTGCAGAAAAGGGTTCTTTTGAAAGTCAAGTCAACCCAACTTCAGATATTTAGCCAAACACCAACTGAACGACAAGATCAGGCCAACAATCTCCCAAAACATGGTACTGCCATACCTTTTGTTCTATCCTCATCTGCTACAGAAATCGGCTGCAATGTAGAACTACCTACTAGTCCTCCTCTTTCAGCCAATTGTGAATCATTTGAACTTTCCCTCTGAAGTCTTGAATGTCAAAACTGTAGAGGATGAATATAAACTCAGCAGAAAAAGAAATGTCCTCTCACTGTCAACTGCATTTATTTTCAGCAAACTTAACGTGTAAATATTTGTATGAACATGATTCAACAACTGAGACATAAATTGAACAAGTTTCGCAGACATCTGACTAACCGTAATGGAATAATGTGTCCCTGAACAAGGGGGGTCAAAATCAAAAGTAACAGTCAGTATCTGGTGTGGCCACCAGCTGCATTAAGTACTGCAGTAAATCTCCTCATGGACTGCACCAGATTTACCAGTTCTTGCTGTGCGATACCCCACTCTTCCACCAAGGCACCAGCAAGTTTCCAGACATTTCTGAGGGGATTGGCCCTAACCCTTATCCTCCGATTCAACAGTTCCCAGACGTGCTCAATGGGATTGAGATCCGGGCTCTTTGCTGGCCATGGCAGAACACTGACATTCATGTCTTGCAGGAAATCACGCACAGAATGAGCAGTATGGCTGGTGGCATTGTCATGCTGGAGGGTTAATACAACTTTGATCTTCTTTTGCAAAATGAGTAATGATATGACTTTAAAAATGGCCAGAAGCAAGATGCATTACAAGAGAAGAAAACCTGGGTGGTTAACAGAAGTGTTTGAACTTCCTGATCCAAAGACAATGAAAGCAGGACAATACTCCCTTACGTGGGCAAAAACCTATTTGCATACAGTGCCTTCGGAAAGTTTTCAGACCCCTTGACTTTTTCCACATTTTGTTACGTTACAGCCATATTGTACCATTTATTAAATTAAACAATGTCCTTAGCAATCTGCGTTCAAAAGTGCTACCCACACTGCAAGGAAATAGGCCTGGACCTCGACATTGCATCCAAACCTGCAAAAAACAAAACTTACATTTCAGTTACTGGTAATGGTGTAAATATTTACTAATAGGATGTAAAAAGGCTAAAGGATATGCGTCTTCTCTCTATGATAGCCTAGAATACATTTTTGATCTTAAAGTGGAACTGACAGCGTTTTAGCAATATGTAATCTTAGATCTGTTCATATACATCCCAGGAAGATTATATATATATATTTTTACCGTTTTCAGACACGTGATCACTTTTAGATATGGTCGTTTTTATAAATTCATTGAATGTTTGAGAATGAAATATAGTAAGGCATTTGTGAAAATTCTATAAGAATATATTCAGAGGTGTCCACATACTTTTGTGTATGGGATTTGTGTTAACGGTTAAATCTTTAAATAGTGGATTTTGCAGATTCCCTTGGCCTCCTGTTGGTTCACTTTTGTTCTTGCTGTGAAGACTGATTTATTTCTAGACTTATTTTTTCTTCCCCATTAAACGACATGTTCATTGACTAGCCTAACTTTTCTACCTTTCAAAGCCTCTGTAGATGAACCTCCTGATCTTTTTTGATGTAAATAAGGTCAACAAGGATATTTTTTCTAAATAAGAGTAGCCCTAGGCATTGGTAAAAAAATCCTATGGATAATCTTTTTCTTTTTGCAAGTTTGTTTTTCAGCCATTTTTGGAGTGACTTATCAGTGGGCTATTTCTATTTCATAAAAAAAAAAAAATTGAGGCGAGATTAAGAAAGACACTGCATCAAGACTTGCTTTGCAGTTACCCATACTTTTCTATTCTAAGGTCAACTATGAAGTGAAAGTATTTTTATTTTTAAGGACACTTTCATTGACATTCTCAGGTGTTCCTCTGACACCTGTGGCATTACAAGGTATGCAAGTAAATGTGTGACTGAGATGCACATTGCAGCTTTTTCTACTGCTTGCCATTCAAACTTTAAAACTTGCAAACCGGTCTATCCGGGATCCTTGAGACATCGCTACCGCATTGTTTTGAAACACCATGGAAACACTAAGAATGTACAGCAACTTTTTTTTTATGTCTACTTGGCATTTTCTTTGTTGGACTTTTTGTCACCTTTTTTAGACAAATGAGTGGATTGTCTTTGTTTATATTTTAATGAATAAATATCTACTTTTTTTGTCATTTAGACACTTATCCAAGTGCTTACAGGTTCGTGGATGTTTTTGTGATATACATTTTTCTGAGCAGATGTTAGTTTCAGCCATTTTTGGAGGCTGATTTATTTTATTTTTTTCCTTTTTTTTCTTGGGAGGATTAACACACGTTTTTGAAAGTCTTCATACTTCTCCCATTTGTGGACTGCTTAAAAGGAGTTTCTTTCTGGCATACTTTGGAGTGTCTTTGGAACAAAGGGTATGTAGCCTTTATGCTGCATTTTTGTTAATGAAATGTTAACTGTTAATTAGCTTATTCAAGACTTTTGCTATTTCAGTTATCATCTTGTGTTATCATGTAGTGTTGTAAATGTATATTTCTTAATTTCCACTCTTGAATGTATTTTGTAATCACTTGGGCCCTCCCTTGAAGCGACCACTATCCCCCAACCCCTAGGATTAGAAAGTATTTGATATGTTAAGGCCATATGGTAATAGCTCCAGCATGCCTTCTGATGGACTTTCAGCATTTTAGCCTTATTCTTTGCATATCTAAGTGTAAGGGTTAGTAGTGTTTGCTGGATCCTGCCCTGTTCTGGTAACTGAATACACATTTCTTCCCAGGTGCTGCGTCTCTGTGTCAACCGGCTGAGCATGCGCCCCAAAAGCAGAATGGTCTTTCCGTCCTTTCTGCCATGTTTGACAGAACTCTTCAGAAGTGAGTAGCCTACCTCAAAGCCCTGAAGAAGTGTTATAGTCAGAGAATCAACTGGCAGCTTAAAAAAAATATATATATTTTATTTAACCTTTAATTTAACCAGGTAGGCCAGTTGAGAACACGTTCTCATTTACCACTGCGACCTGGCATAGATAAAGCAAAGCAGTGCGAGAGTTAAACATAGACAAAAGTACAGTCAATAACACAAAATAAAAGAAATTGAAAAATCTATGTACAGTGTGTGCAAATGTAGAAGAGTAGGGAGGTAGGCAATAAATAGGCCCTACAGGCGAAAATATTTACAATTTAGCGTTAATACTGGAGTGATAGATGTGCAGATGATGATGTGCAAGTAGAGATACTGGGGTGCAAGAGGGTAAGTAATAACATGGAGAGGAGGTAGTCGGGTGTGCTATTTACAGATTGGCTGTGTACAGGTAGTTCTTCTTTTGGTGTTTTTCAGAGTCAGTAGAATGGTGTCTTCAGTGTTCTAAGTTTTTATAACTGTGACCTTAATTGCCTACTATTACTCATGTTACTGAGTAGGTGGGTGTGATGGCTTCCGATAGAGAGTTGCTGATGGTTCCTGGGGTGAATGGACTCCATTTTGTGTTGACTGACACAAGAGAACTCCCACGCAATGTCACTGTCAAACACAGAGGGTTGACCAGGGCTGGGAGGGTGTAAAACTATAGTACAATACTGTTGGTCTACTGGGGTTAAAGGACTGAGTCTGTGTCTGTCTTCGCGTGTGTCTGCTAATATGTATGATGTCATGTATATCTTCTCTCCAGACTACCATGGTGGTTTCCAGCTTCAGCCAGCCCAGGACTTTAAGATAGACCGTCTGTCTGGCCTCTCTTAGGTCTCCTGCAACAAACACCACACCTTGCGCTCATGATCCCCTCACCGCTCAAATGGCTCCTCGCCAAGTCCCCACACACCACCCTACGCCAACGCCAACCGATCTACTCCCCACGTAGTGAGAATGGTACGCCCCGGCTCTATGATTAGACCTCATTGCTGTCGGAAGATACCACTCCAGAGCGGGGGTGGTCGCCTGTGAGGAATGGACACAGCGGGAGGGGCAAAATGGACCAATGGGAGTGCAGTGCTGAGAGGGGAGGTAGGAACACTCAACCCCTCCCCCTGAGCCCCCTCCGCAGGACTGAACCCTCTCGACAGGGAGGGAGAGGGGGGACTGGGACAGACAGGGAAGGGGAAACAAGTGAACAGATATTCGCCAGGACAGTCGCAGAATGGTCACCATGGAAACATACCACCTGTACCAGTTCAGGACATGAGATCGCCACGTTGACCATCTTTAAGACGAAACAGTCTCTGGGTGAGTATGCCCATCAGTCAGCCGCCCACTAATCAGTAGCCTAGTACCCGGCCCCACCAGTAGAGGTCAGTGCATCACCTGCTTATTGTTATTAATGGCCCAGTCTGAAAAATACCCTTAGTAAGGCTATTTACTGTGTCTCTTTAGTCTACAGCAACAGTTGGTCATCTTCCCCTGTAGATGCAGGATTTCAATCTTGCCAAAGCAGTAACACAACTGATTCAACTTAGTCTTGTACTAAAGACTATGATTTTTAGTTGATTGGCAAAAGCCTACACCTACACTGGCACTCTATGGAGATATTCCGTGTCTCTACAGGTATCAGTATCTCAGGTGGGATGGAGAATGAGATGATGTTTCCAGGAGGAGCTGCCTCTACCAGTGACGCTCTGATGGTAAGCTTCTTTAGGAGATCACTGTAATATTCCGGCAGCTCATGCTTTAATCCAAGCTGAGCCATATAATACAAGGTGATGTGTTTAGCGATATGTATTGGTCTGTGACGTTTGTAAACAACACTCAAGTTTGGCCTGGGCTCAGAACTCTGAGTCTACAATACCTGAATGAAAAGGCTTTGCTAGTGTGTGTGCCTGTGTTGGTGTCAGGCTTTTGTCTGACTGACAGTCTCATGAGTGGTAGAATGAGAGCGAAGTGGTGGAGAGAGGAAACTATTTTAAGACACCCGCATCCTTCCCATCCAGAACAGTTTGCGTGTACACTACATCACCAAAATTACGTGGACACCAGCTCGTCAAACATCTCATTCCAAAATCATGGGCATTAATATGGAGTTGGTCCCCCCCTTTGCTGCTATAGCAGCCTCTACTCTTCTGGGAAGAATTTCCACTTGGTGTTGGAACACTGCTGCGGGTACTTTATTTAAATATTTTTTACCTTTTATTTAACTAGGCAAGTCATATTTACAATGACGACCTACCCTGGCCAAACCCTAACCCAGACGACGCTGGGCCAATTGTGCGCCGCCCTATGGGACTCCCAATCACGGCCGGTTGTGATACAGCCTGGAATCGAACCAGGGTCTGTTGTGACGCCTCAGGCACTTATATGTAGTGCCTTAGACCGCTGTGCCGCTCGGGGTTGTTCAATAACTTGCTTCCATTCAGCCACGAGCATTCGTGAGGTTGGGCACTAATGCTCGCAGTCGGCGTTCCAATTCATCCCAAAGGTGTTCATGGGGTTGAGGTCAGGGCCCTGTGCAGGCCAGTCAAGTTCTTCCACACCGATCTCAACAAACCATTTCTGTATGGACCTCGCTTTGTGCACAGGGGCATTGTCATGCTGTAACAGGAAAGGGCCTTCACCAAACTGTTGCCACAAAGTTGGAAGCACAGAATCATCTAGAATGTCATTGTATGCTGTAGCTTTAACGTTTTCCTTCACTTGAAATACGGGGCCCAAACCATGAAAAACAGCCCCAGACCATTATTCCTTCTCCACCAAACTTTACAGTTGATGCTATGTATTGGGGCTGGTAGCGTTCTCTTGGCATCCGCCAAACCCAGATTCGTCAGTCGGACTTCCAGATAGTGACGTTTGATTCATCACTCCAGAGAATGCGTTTCCGCTGCTCCAGAGTCCAATGGCGGCGAGCTTTACACCACTCCAGCCGATGCTTGGGATTGCGCATGGTGATCTTAGGCTTGTGAGCGGCTGCTCGGCCATTTCATGATGCTCCCGACAAACAGCTCTTATGGTGACGCTGCTTCCAGAGGCCGTTTGGAACTAGTGAGTGTTGCAACCGAGGACAGACGATTCTACTACAAATGTTTGTCTATGGAGATTGCAATGCTTTGTGCTCGAAGCAACAGTTGTGGCAGAAAAATCTGAATCCTCTAATTTTAAGGGGTGTCCACATACTTTTGTATTTATAATGCATTATAATGTTTTGTGATGTTTTTGTTCGTTTTGTTCATCAAAGGGTTTTTTCAGCTGTTCGTGCACACTTTTTTTCCCTGCTCGAGGCAAGACAAAGTTTAGTGCTGAAGTCTTCGCCCCTTCGTTGGTTATTGGTCAACAATAGGGATTGTTCAATGAAGTGTTTGTCATTCAATGATAGCCGACTCGCTTTCATGCAATTTTTTTCACTGGAGAAATACTGCACCAAACATCTTAGTTAGATGTAAAGTTGAGTGACGAAGATATCCTCGGCAAAAACGCCAAAATGAATTCCTTAATTACATACATTGTGACTATTTTGAGGAAGTGTATATTGACAACGGTGTCTGAACATAGTACTGTCTTTCAAGGGAGTATTTGAGTATAATCGTTCGGTTCACCTCGCCGAGTTCGGATGGGCGCCAGCTGACCAAAACATGAGGAAGTCACCTTGCTCACAGCTCTGTGAGGAGAATAGTGTACAATAGCTGAGTGTGTGAGTGTGCGTCTCCTGAATGATATGTAGGGTGTCCACTCCACTCACCCACTCTAACCAGAGTGGGTGAAAACACGCTTTGGTGAGGACTTTTCACTTTCTTTCGTTATAAAATACATTTGACCAAGACAAATATGATTCTTCATGTTCTGAATCGCTCAGTGGGGTCGTTCTCTGACATCATTAATATTATATCCTAGAGGTCATATTTCATAACCTAATACATCTGATAAAAAGCACTGAGCTCTGTTGACATAGTGGTGCAGCCTCATCGGATTTCACGTCTTCCAAGTTGATTCCGTGGGTCGCAAATAGCTAAATTAGCATGACACGAGCTGAAATAAATGTAAAAGGCTTTGAAAATAAAAAGCTTGTGGTAGGTACGCTCAGTGCTCCGTTGACATTTCACAGAGATACGCCTGTTTTTGTTCATATTAAAATTAAAAGCATAGAATTAAATATGAAAATACAAAATGTCATGTCTCAACATTGATATCGATCTTACCTCTATTGTTTTATGTCCTCCGGATTTGAGAAGAAAAATGAGTTAGCCTTAATTCTCTCACACATCCAGCCTGGCTGACACAATGCTATTCTCCTGATTTATGACCACTGTTCTCTGGCCTCCATTGATTTAGTCACTCTAATTTTGACCATCCTACAAGGGTAAAAACACCAATAACTTTTCAACGGATTATGATGGAGACCATGGGGTTTCTTAGAGGAGTATCTACACAATTAACATATTATTTTACACATTGGTCAAAATGTTTTTGATTGGACACCCTATAATATCTTAGCCAGAGTGTATTACCGGAAAGAAAGATCCTGAATGAAGCAGGGGGATCAGGTCAGAGGTTACAGTGAGGTGAAAGGGGGGTGATGTCTGAGAGACATACTGTAGCTCTGTAACCTAAGAGATACTTGGTCACAGCTCTGTAACCTAAGAGATACTAGGTCACAGCTCTGTAACCTAAGAGATACTAGGTCACAGCTCTGTAACCTGAGAGATACTAGGTCACAGCTCTGTAACCTGAGAGATACTAGGTCACAGCTCTGTAACCTGAGAGATACTAGGTCACAGCTCTGTAACCTGAGAGATACTAGGTCACAGCTCTGTAACCTGAGAGATACTAGGTCACAGCTCTGTAACCTGAGAGATACTAGGTCACAGCTCTGTAACCTGAGAGATACTAGGTCACAGCTCTGTAACCTGAGAGATACTAGGTCACAGCTCTGTAACCTGAGAGATACTAGGTCACAGCTCTGTAACCTGAGAGATACTAGGTCACAGCTCTGTAACCTGAGAGATACTAGGTCACAGCTCTGTAACCTGAGAGATACTAGGTCACAGCTCTGTAACCTGAGAGATACTAGGTCACAGCTCTGTAACCTGAGAGATACTAGGTCACAGCTCTGTAACCTGAGAGATACTAGGTCACAGCTCTGTAACCTGAGAGATACTAGGTCACAGCTCTCTAACCTGAGAGATACTAGGTCACAGCTCTCTAACCTGAGAGATACTAGGTCACAGCTCTCTAACCTGAGAGATACTAGGTCACGTACAGTAGAGTTTTGCAGATGTTATCGCAGGTGCAGCAAAATGCTTATGTTTCTAGCTCCAACAGTGCAGCAATATCGTGTGTGTGTGTGTGTGTGTGTGTGTGTGTGTGTGTGTGTGTGTGTGTGTGTGTGTGTGTGTGTGTGTGTGTGTGTGTGTGTGTGTGTGTGTGTTGCTGCCGCCGTGAACCTGGTGACAGCACTTCCCAGGTCCGATTAGTGTCATACACTCTGGGGATCTGGTGTCGGCTAAGCCTTTCAGTTTCTAAGAACTTCCCCTTAGAATCCCCCTTTCACATACGCATGCGACAGAGACCTTTGACAAGGAGGGGAAGGACAAGGAGGGAGAGAAATGGTTGGGAGAGAGAGGGAAACAGAGACTTGGTTGGTTTGCTCTACTCTGACCCCCCCCCCCATCTCCAGTTTCTTAACTCAGCCTCACACCTCGCTGGCGTAGTCTGATAGCCGGTCCTTATCTTGTGTGTCTGCTGGCTGTCTCCCACACAGAGACCAAGTAGACAACTACAGCAGGCTTTCCTGTCCCCCTGTTCCTGTCTGAAAACACCCTACCTTTTAGCTAGCCACCAGGTGTGTGTGTGTCTCTCTCTGTGTGTCTCTCTCTGTGTGTCTCTCTCTGTGTGTCTCTCTCTGTGTGTCTCTCTCTGTGTGTCTCTCTCTGTGTGTCTCTCTCTGTGTGTCTCTCTCTGTGTGTCTCTCTCTGTGTGTCTCTCTCTGTGTCTCTCTCTGTGTCTCTCTCTGTGTCTCTCTCTGTGTCTCTCTCTGTGTCTTTCTCTCTGTGTCTCTCTCTGTGTCTGTCTCTCTGTGTCTCTCTCTGTGTGTCTCTCTCTGTGTGTCTCTCTGTGTGTGTCTCTCTCTGTGTCTCTCTGTGTCTCTCTCTCTGTGTCTCTCTCTCTGTGTCTCTCTCTCTGTGTCTCTCTCTCTGTGTCTCTCTCTCTGTGTCTCTCTGTGTGTGTGTGTGTGTTGCTCCTTTTCATCTGTGCTGTTAGCTGAGTAAGGTCACTGTGTAGTCAACAGCACCAGGATTATACTATTTACCCTGTCCTAGAGTTCTGGTGTTGCTGTCTCCAGACATATGACCTGGAGTCTGGACAGTGATCCACTACCTACTAGGAGCAATGCCCATCTAACTAATGTTAAACACACTTACATGTGGATGATGCCTATTGGCTAGACAGGGACAGGGCGAGAGAGAAAGGCCCAAAAAGATAAATAAATGTTTACCTACGAGGATGAATGAGATTGTCTAATATTCAAAATTACTTTGCTTTATAGATAAATGGATTGAAGTATTTTGGTGCTGGTGTCACGGAAGGGAAGGCAGCAATGTTTTGGGTTAACCAACGCTATCAAACATTAGTTTCATGAGGGGAGATGTATTTTCAGAGTTCCAACAGGGCCCTGGTTTGGGGGAAATCGAGAAGAGACCTTGTAATGTCACATACCTCTTGCCTTGTGATTGTGTGTGACCCTTCATTGGGGTTGTCAACCAGGTGCATCCTCAGCGAGCCCTGATGACATCACAGGAAGTTCCTCTCCTCAGGGTTCTAGAACTCTTCCTGCATTATCAATGCATTGTGTGTGTGTGTGTTTTCAACATAACCTTCCGCTGAGGGTAAACCTTGAGCGTGTGTGTGTGAGCGAGCGAGAGAATATGGTAATGAATGTACTGGGATGAAGGAGAGCAGTAGATGCTGAGTGGGAGCCCAGGTCACTGCACAGTAAGCATGTGTTGGCGTCTGTACCTCTAACCTGTCTTTGTGTGTGTCTCCAGGCGAGGTATGAGCTGGTTTCAGTGGACGGTGAGTCTCTGCAGCGTGTGACCCATCCGCATGCAGTGTTCAGCAACAAGGCCAATGACCCAGTGGTGTTCGTCAAGATTTTCAAGGGAACAGCTGACTTGCATCAGAGGAATCCACTGTCAGGCTTACACAAGTACTACACACAGTATTTTTATTGAACCTTTATTTAACTAGGCAAGTCAGTTACAATGACGGCCTACAACGGCCAAACCCGGAAGACGCTAGGCCAATTGTGCGCCGCCCTATGGGACTCCCAATCACAAACATATGTGATGCATTCTGGATTCGAACCAGAGACTGTAGTGACGGCTCTTGCACTGAGATGTAGTGCCTTAGACCGCTGCCCCACTCGGGAGCCCAGTACTACTGGCCTGTCTACAAGGATGCTCTGAGGTGCAGTTCACCCATCCACTGGAAATGATCTGAAATGGTGTTCAAACCAGAACACATGTCGACTTAAAGAGGAGGAGATGGCTCGCTCCAGCTAGGCTGTAATGGAAGGGAATGGTCTATTCTCAGAGGAGAGCAGCATGGGTACCTCGACACTGACCAATAAGCTTGCTTCTCCTCTAGGGCAAAAAGGATAATGGTTGTTTCCATAGCAAACAGGAAATACTGCCAAAATTAAAATGTTTTTACATTTTGTTGTAACTGCAGTCGACATGTGGGACTACTGTGCTTGCTTTGTGTATAACAATAATGTGATAAATACTATTTATCAAAGATGGACTTGATTATATGTATCCTTTTTCTTATATGAACTTACATTTTTGGAGAAAACACCCCATAGAATAAAAGGTTATCTAGCATTGTCAGAAGTCAGCAGCTAGCTATCCATATTAGTATATGGATCATCAATGGACGGGAACTTTATTTTGTGAAAGCAGAGAACAAAAAACATGCACACGTAACCACATGCACCGTTCCAGGGAGCATCTCAGTCCATAGGGGTCCTGCCAGAGAGCGATGACTGTATCCAGCGTTATGAGATTTATAGTCCAGATTAAGCCTCTGCATTATGTCAAAAGTCATCGTTGTAGTTTAATAGATGTCTAGTACATTGGTACAAAATTCAGCTCTGTTTAAAGTAGTGTTTCTGGCCTGTTGAAAACTGTTTCTGGCCAACAGAGCCATGTTTCTGGATCAGGCTTGATGACATGCTTGTGGACTGAGCCTGTGAAGACGTGTTGGAGAACCTAAATGTTAAACGCAGGATATGAGGACCAGTGGCATGGCTTAAACTAGGACTACAAGTCTCCCGGGTGGCGCAGTGGTCTAGGGCACTGCATCGCAGTGCTAGCTGCGCCACCAGAGTCTCTGGGTTCGCGCCCAGGCTCTGTCGCAGCCGGCTGCAACCGGGAGGTCCGTGGGGCGATGCACAATTGGCCTAGCGTCGTCCGGGTTAGGGAGGGTTTGGCCGTTAGGGATATCCTTGTCTCAGTATGTAATATATAAAATGTATGCACTCTACTGTAAGTCGCTCTGGATAAGAGCGTCTGCTAAATGACTAAAATGTAATGTAAATGGGTGAGAGAGGGTCTGGGTAGAGTGAAGGTAGGAGAGAGGGGCTGGGGTGAGAGAAGTTGGGGGTAGAGAGAGGGGCTGGGGTGAGAGAAGGTAGAAGAGAGGGGCTGGGGTGAGAAGTTGGGGGTAGAGAGAAGGTAGGAGAGAGGGGCTAGGACTGGGGAGAGAGAAGTTGGGGGTAGAGAGAAGGTAGGAGAGAGGGGCTAGGACTGGGGTGGGAGAGGGACTGTGGGTCTGGTGCAGGGAGTGGGGCTAAGGCTGGGATAGATCCATGGAAAAGAGGGACTGCATGGGTCTGGGAAGGGCTGATTCCAGGTCAAAGGCTAAGTTTAGGTTCCCAACTCCAAAGAATCACCATTACGCATAGTGCCTTTTACATTTATGAGACAAAGGGCCTGAGAGATGCTTACATATGACTTGCTGGAGTGTTTGGCTGGTGACAAATGCTGCTGTATAATGTTCAAAGGCAGTATGGTCAAATAAGCTTCTGTTATATACATTTAGTTGATGCATAATATGCACGTAACTAGCATGTAAGCAGGTGCATCTATAATGCCTTTTGATCATCATACAAATTGATCACAGTAAATGTTCATTTTATTTACACTTTACACAGTCTTCCTGTGTCTCTGGATTGTGTTCTTTCGTTAATGGAAGTAGTTCAGTTATCAACTGATAAATGTGAATCCTAACTTCCACTTAAGTCACATTTTTACTAAGGCCGGGATTCGTCCAAAGGCGCATTGTGCATTGCACAGTGCTCCATCTCGCCTTTTATATAAATCCCAGCTCTAGTCCTGCATTAATATCAATGGCAGAGAGTGAAAATGTGTTAGGATTCGCCCCGAAAAGCCTTCTTCACTTCAGCCAGTTGCAACATATATATATATATATATATATATATATATATATATATATATATATATATATATATATATATATATATATATACACACACAGTGGGGCAAAAAGTATTTAGTCAGCCACCAATTGTGCAAGTTCTCCCACTTAAAAAGATGAGAGAGGCCTGTAATTTTCATCATAGGTACACTTCAACTATGACAGACAAAATTAGAAAAAAAATCCAGAAAATCACATTGTAGGATTTTTAATTAATTTATTTGCAAATTATGGTGGAAAATAAGTATTTGGTCATCTACAAACAAGCAAGATTTCTGGCTCTCACAGACCTGTAACTTCTTCTTTAAGAGGCTCCTCTGTCCTCCACTCGTTACCTGTATTAATGGTGTAACAGTATAACTTTAAACCGTCCCCTCGCCCCGACACAGGCGCGAACCAGGGACCTTCTGCACACATCAACAACTGACACCCACGAAGCATCGTTACCCATCGCTCCACAAAAGCCGCAGCCCTTGCAGAGCAAGGGGAAACCCTACTTAAGTCTCAGAGCAAGTGACGTAACTGATTGAAATGCTAGTAGCGCGTACCCGCTAACTAGCTAGCCATTTCACATCCGTTACAATGGCACCTGTTTGAACTTGTTATCAGTATAAAAGACACCTGTCCACAACCTCAAACAGTCACACTCCAAACTCCACTATGGCCAAGACCAAAGAGCTGTCAAAGGACACCAGAAACAAAATTGTAGACCTGCACCAGGCTGGGAAGACGGAATCTGCAATAGGTAAGCAGCTTTGTTTGAAGAAATCAACTGTGGGAGCAATTATTAGGAAATGGAAGACATACAAGACCACTGATAATCTCCCTCGATCTGGGGCTCCACGCAAGATCTCACCCCGTGGGGTCAAAATGATCACAAGAACGGTGAGCAGAAATCCCAGAACCACACGGGGGGGCCTGGTGAATGACCTGCAGAGAGCTGGGACCAAAGTAACAAAGCCTACCATCAGTAACACACTACGCCGCCAGGGACTCAAATCCTGCAGTGCCAGACGTGTCCCCCTGCTTAAGCCAGTACATGTCCAGGCCCGTCTGAAGTTTGCTAGAGAGCATTTGGATGATCCAGAAGAAGATTGGGAGAATGTCATATGGTCAGATGAAACCAAAATATAACTTTTTGGTAAAAACTCAACTCGTCGTGTTTGGAGGACAAAGAATGCTGAGTTGCATCCAAAGAACACCATACCTACTGTGAAGCATGGGGGTGGAAACATCATGCTTTGGGGCTGTTTTTCTGCAAAGGGACCAGGACGACTGATCCTTGTAAAGGAAAGAATGAATGGGGCCATGTATCGTGAGATTTTGAGTGAAAACCTCCTTCCATCAGCAAGTGCATTGAAGATGAAACGTGGCTGGGTCTTTCAGCATGACAATGATCCCAAACACACCACCCGGGCAACGAAGGAGTGGCTTCGTAAGAAGCATTTCAAGGTCCTGGAGTGGCCTAGCCAGTCTCCAGATCTCAACCCCATAGAAAATCTTTGGAGGGAGTTGAAAGTCCATGTTGCCCAGCAACAGCCCCAAAACATCACTGCTCTAGAGGAGATCTGCATTGAATTATGGGCCAAAATACCAGCAACAGTGTGTGAAAACCTTGTGAAGACTTACAGAAAACGTTTGACCTCTGTCATTGCCAAAAAAGGGTATATAACAAAGTATTGAGATAAACTTTTCTTATTGACCAAATACTTATTTTCCACCATATAAATTAAATTCATAAAAAATCCTACAATGTGATTTTCTGGATTTTTTTTCTCATTATGTCTGTCATAGTTGAAGTGTACCTATGATGAAAATTACAGGCCTCTCTCATCTTTTTAAGTGGGAGAACTTGCACAATTGGTGGCTGACTTTGCCCCACTGTATATACACACACACACACACACACACACACACACACACACACACACACACACACACACACACACACACACACACACACACACACACACACACACACACACACACACACACACATATATATATGTATATGTATGTGTACCAATGCACCACAGGGAATTCCAACAACCATGGGGACATTGTGTATCTTTTCATAAAAAGTCATTTTGTCGAAGAAATTTACAGCATGAAAATATACATGAATGACTACAAACACCACAGATTAATAAACAAAACACTAAATACACAAATATATAATTGTATATTTATGCACTCTAAGGAAGAAAACAAACAAGACTCATAAACAAACGCGTTGCTTTGGTCTAGACGCAGTGGCTACATTTGAAATATATATATTTTTTTGCGTAAAGGACTAGAATGTCGTTCGTTGTTAGACATTTACACAGCAAATGGTTATTATGGGATACTGAAAAACAGTGAGAGATGTGAAAAGGGTTCACTACACCTGTGCTACTTATTCCACTTGTGTTAAAATCATGCTACAGAGGATATGATGGAGGTATCTGTTTCTATGTGATGAACACACATGAAATATTATTTGGATTAAATGCTTTGTGTTAACACATGTAGTCTGAAGATGCCAAACACAACAAATTATGAAGATATGTGACATGAATGATGATGATCTTTCATTTGGCTGTCAATCTCATTGAACAATGATGACCATTAACGTGCTGACCAATGTAAACCTTGGCTAAAAGCTGGATATTTCCCAAATTTTTGTATATACCGGTACACTGAACAAAAATAAAGATGGAACATGTAAAGTGTTGGTCCCCCCAAAAAATCACACATTTTCCATATGCACAAAAAGCTTATTTCTCTCAAATTTGTTTACATCCCTGTTAGTGAGCATTTCTCCTTTGCTAAAATAATCCAACCACTTTACAGGTATGGCATAAAAAGAAGCTGATTAAACAGGATTATTACACAGGTGCACCTTGTGCTGGGGACAATAAAAGGCCACTTTAAAATGTGCAGTTTTGTCACACAACACAATGCCACAGATGTGTCAGGTTTTGAGGGAGCGTGCAATTGGCAGCTGACTGCAGGAATGTCCACCAGAGCTGTTGCCAGATAATTAAATGTTCATTTGTCTACCATAATCCACCTCCCACGTTGTTTTAGAGAATTTTGCAGTACGTCCAACCGGTCTCAGAACCGCAGACCATGTGTAACCACGCCAGCCCAGGACCTCCACATCTGGCTTCTTCACCTGTGAGATTGTCTGGGGGGTATTTATGTCATTAATAAAGCTCTTTTGTGGGGAAAAAATTGTCTGGGTCTGGCTCCTCAGTGGGTGGGCCTATGCCCTCCAAGGCCCACCCATGGCTGCACCTGTGCCCAGTCATGTGAAATCCATAGATTATGGCCTAATGAATTTATTTCAATTGACTGATTTCCTTATGAACGGTAACTCAGTAAAATCTTTGAAATTGTTGCATGTTGCGTTTATATTACAGTAAGTTGAATCAAAATGCAGCTTGGTCAACAAAAAATTATTGAGTTTGTAAAATATGATGTAAAAAATGATTTTTAATGCATGCAATAGATCATTCCACTCTTTCTAGACATTTTCCAATTCTTATTGATCATCTCATTGGGATATGTGTGGTCCTGCAAAGATATATAAAAATCTTTATTATACTTTGTATATTAAACCCACAATGGTACCGGTGTTACCACAAAATATCTTCAGGCGCTATATAAAAAATATACACATCATCATCATATATCATATTGATTTTTATTTATCTGTTAAGAATCTTTTTTTATATACTTTGTTTTACTCTGTAATACAAAAGATCACACCTCTAGTTGAATCCATTCTTATGAGAAAGCACAACTGAAGACCACCTTATTAATTCATGGTTCCCAGCATAGACATAGAATTACATTATAGTAAGTTTATTTCTATGGTTCCCAGTGGTTGCCAATATGTTGACCAGAGATTTCAGTCCCATCCCCCTTGGAGCTCCCAAGGCAATAACATAACCAGTGTAACAGTTCCATAATGACCGGGGTGTCATGCCTTAGGCTACTCTATCATGCAATGTCCAGCACAAACCCCTACATTATCTGGACCGACTCTGACAGACAGGGAAAGACATGCAATCATGCCACCCACATTATCTACATGTCAGTGAGGGAGTCTCACAGTCAGGGATAGGAAGACTAGGAAGTGTTATTTGTTTTTTTTGAGTGAGGGAGGGAGAGGGGGGGGGTCTAGTAATACTCGGAAGAGTATTCACAGTCCAGAGTGTGTGACAGTGAGAGAGGACAAGGGAGGGAGGTCTACAGTACAGTTTGGCATTGATGTTTTGTTGCTTTCACTGTGATACCATCAGGGAAAGTGCCACCAAAGGCTTCCTGATCCACGACCCCTGACCTCACGGATCCAAGAAGGCTCCATAACAGTCCCAGCAGCCGATGCAGCATCAATATCTTTGACGGGCAGCTTTAGTTTTAACCAATAAATGTTTGTTTTTTCCTTTGATATGAAAATCTGTGCTAGTTAACAGGAAAGAGAGAGAGATTTGTTTCTTCCTTTGATATGAGAGCGAGATCTCCCAAGCTGCACTCTCTCTTATTGCTACATGCTTCTATCTCTTCTGTGTCCATACAAAGAGGTCAACTACATGAGAAAGACAGAACAGTCACGTCCAGAACTGAAAAGAGCATTATGAATTTTTGTGCAAAATGATCCCAGGTATTCTCTTGGTGTAGCCTAGTTTGTGTCTTAGCCGGTGTTGATAACTGAATGGTTGACACCTACTATGTGCAAAGAGTCCTTATACATTCCATTAAAATACTCCAGTGTTTCTGTAACTCAGAAAAGACCAGGCTGTAGCTTAAAATTGCTACGTCTAGATCAGTTGATGATCCATTGAATAGTGTATATGTAACATGAGAACACATTGTAAAAGTGGGACTTTTGCTCTGAGTCCTGTGGACAAACGTAAACACAGTCGAGGGGTGATGTCATCTTTATTGTGATGTCATCATTATGTGCTGGTCGTCAGATAGTCACCCCTGTGTGCTATATACAGATATGATTTCACTTGATCTGAGATCTGTGCCCTTTTTCTGCGACTCCCATTGCTTTCAATACCCTGATTTGAGCAAGGTTTGAGTGATGCCTGCTTGTTTCTCAAGTCAAAAGTCATAGTATACGTCCCATAGAGTGCTGGTACTATAGCTGGGAAATCAAACCCATGTGAGAAGGCAATGAGGATGTGTTGGTCTGAGGGTGAATCTCAATCTGGAAAGGAAGCCACTTTAAACTGTTGAGATACACCCTAAACTTCTTTCAAGTCCGAATGACGAAATGATGGAGTCCTTTCTGACTGCAGGTAGTCAGCTGTTCCTGTGAGGGCCTAGAGGAGGGTGCATCCCAGTGTCTAGTAGAGTAAATCAACCCTGAGACAGAGATGCTCCCTTAATGTCCATGACATTATACACAATGTCCATGACATTATACACACACAAAAAAGGGTTCCAAAAGTATACTTCGGCTGTCCCCATGGGGGAACCCTTTTTGGTTTGAGGTTCTGCCTGGAACCAAAAGGGTTCTATCTGGAACCAAAACTAGTTATTCAAAGGGTTATCCTATGGGAACAGACAAAGAACCCGTTTAGGTTCTAGATAGCACATTCTTTCCCAAGAGTGTAGAGAAGTAAAGAGTGCTGGTACTGTGGTTAGGGGAGTAAGTCCAGGTACACCCTCTGTAGTCTGGATGCAAATTTAAAACGGTAACCTGTTCTCTATCCAAAATAAGTGCACTACATAGCGAATAGGGTTCCATTTTGGACGCAGACCTCTCAGTAGCAGTGATGGGGAAATCAGATCAAATCAGGGTGCTGGTACTAATTGTCATGGGAGCGAGAGGACACTGGGGTTAGACAACGCCCCTATCTGGTCTCTAAATCTCACTGGGGTTAGACTACGCCCTGTCTGGTCTCTAAATCTCACTGGGGTTAGACTACGCCCTGTCTGGTCTCTAAATCTCACTGGGGTTAGACTACGCCCTGTCTGGTCTCTAAATATCACTGGGGTTAGACTACGCCCTGTCTGGTCTCTAAATATCACTGGGGTTAGACAACGCCCTGTCTGGTCTCTAAATCTCACTGGGGTTAGACTACGCCCTGTCTGGTCTCTAAATATCACTGGGGTTAGACTACGCCCTGTCTGTTCTCTAAATCTCACTGGGGTTAGACTACGCCCCTGTCTGGTCTCTAAATCTCACTGGGGCATGAGGACACCCTTGTATGGTCCCTCTAGATCTCAGTAGCGGCGATCTCCTCGAAGTGGATGTCGTTGCTGCCGCTGTGGATGTCGTAGTCCTCTACATCTCTGTTCTCCAGCTCTAGACTGAGCTCTCTCATCACTCTCTCCAGATCTCTGTTCCTCCTGTACATCTGGATGTAGTTCTGCTGCAGCTGCTTCTGGTAGCGGATCACCTTTTCCTTTTCCTGCTGCCAGACCCTCCTCTCCTCCTCAAATCCACCCCACCCCTCCTCACTGCTCCTCCTCTCGTACATCAGCTCTGCCCTCAGCCTCTCCACCTGACACACAACACATGGATTGATTGGTTGATTAACTGATTAATGGAAGTTATTTGATCATTTCAAAATCCATATGAAGTTGTTCTATCACAATGTTAAAACAATACACAACAGAGCAGTATAAGTATTATTCAAGCACTATTCTGCAATGAAAATGGTAAAAAAATTATTGAAACATTGTTTTTTCAAGTGTGTGGTTTTAACATGTATTACAGTACAGGTTTTACTGTCTGAACACCATTAGAGAAACCACAGAAACTAGTGCAATGGTGTGAGGGTTGGGGGTTCATATGAGACTGAAAGAAAGTATAAACATCGTTGTTGTTGGAGCTCACCTGTTGCCTGAGTCCCAGCACAGCTTCAGCACTCTGCCTCTGAGCCTTGGTCTCATCACTCTCCCCTCCCCAACCCAGCCTCCCCTCCTCCGCCTCTCGGTGCCCCACAGAGGGGCTGAGGCCCTCCCTTCCACCCCCCACACCCCCACGCCCCTGGGAGAGGGGCAGGCTCATACATTGGCCCTTAGTGGCTGGTGCCTGGCCTCCAGGAAGATAACCTCCTTCCTGATTGGCCAGGGCATCTCGGAGGCGGGCCAACGCTTCCTCCAAGCGTCCGACATTCTCGCGGAGCAGCTCGGCTTCGCTCTTCCTGCGCTGGAGCTCATTCTCGCAGACCTCCAGCTCCAGGGAGCGTGTTCGTAGGGCCGACCCAGCCTCCTGGGTCGTAGCCTGGCTGTTCTGGAGATCGGACCTGACCTCTCTCAACTGGGACTTCAGGACCACCAGCTCCCCGCCCTTCTGGCTCAGCTCTAAATGGCACTCCTTCAGTTGCTGTTTCAAAAGGGAGATCTCACCTGATTTCTGACACACCTGGGGAGGGAAGGAAGGAGGAAATGAGGGAGAATAAATATTTTGTGAATATTGAGATCACTTACTTTGAAATGGTGTACATGAATCAACCCTAATGTCTGACCCACCCACCTCCCACTTGGTCTCTTCTAGGCGTGGTCCCAGCTGGGTCTGCTCTCTCTGTATAGAGGCACACCTCCTCTCCAGCTCTTCCCTGTTCTGCAGCAGAGAGGAGAAGTCCTCCTGAAGCTTCTTCTTCTCTTGCTGCAGTTGGAACACCTGAAATAAAGACACAGACAGTTACATGCTGACCACACCGCTCACGTCGCATTTGCGAGCATTGCAAAATAAATTGTAACATACATGTTATTCAATTATTGCACCCACACTGCTCGCGTGCCCCATTGAGCGTCTGCGTTGCCAAGCGCTAATATAGAAGTCAGTTCTATTTGTGACGCTGAATGGAGTGCAAGTCCTGCCTCTCCCATCTCCTCATTGGTTTATAGAAGCAGATACCCACGTGCCATCTCCTCATTGGTTATGCCCACGTGGGTGATTGAAAGATGAACTGAGTTCGGTCGGTCATCGTGGTAACTATGGAAGTTAGATGCCAATCGCCATATAAAGTCCAAAGAAGAAAAAGCCTGGAAGGAGGAGGGATGACTAGAAACGATTCGGTTGACCGTTTTATGTGTGGATTAATTTTCGGAGTAGAGGACCTTGTGCATTTCAGGTAAGATAGCAACTCAACGTTTATATCCCAGGACAAATTAGCTAGCAACAGCAAGCTAGCTAGCTAAATTGCCATAAATGTTTAATGCTTTTCAACCTGTCCCCAAATTAATATAATTGGTTCAGAGTTTGTTTTGATATTTCAACCTGCGTTTCAGGATCGCGTTTGGTGTGGGGAACAAAATCAATTTGCGCACAATGGTGCACGTGTGCGGCCTGTTTGGGTACGGTGTTAGGGTGACATTTTGACAGTCCGAAAATGAAGAGACGCTACCGAAACAGAAGTAACATATCATACAGTAATAAACAATAATAATAATAGCTTTTTATGTAACTTGCAACAATACCTGTCACACAAAGAAGGGCCCTGCTTCTCAAACTAAGTTGACTGAAGTATCTCTGTCTGTTACCTGTAGCTGTAAGGCCTGTTGTACTCTCTGGGCCTTCTGTGAAGCCTGTTTCATCTTAGAGGAACAGCTCTGTCTCAGCTCTTCCAGCTCTCTCTCACAGCGAAGCTGCTTCTTCTCGTATACCTACAGGACAGGAGGTCAGGGGTTAGACGTCACAGTTTAGAGGTTACATACAGTTACCACATCCAGAGGTCAAACTGTGAACCAGTACTAGTATGGCTCAAAAGTATACACTGAACAAAAATATAAATGTAACATGTAATGTGTTGTTGCCATGTTTCATGAGCTGAAATAAAAGATCCCAGACATTTTCCATACGCACAAAAAGCTTATTTTTTCGCAAATTATGTGCACAAATGTGTTTACATCCCTGTTAGTGAGCATTTCTCCTTTGCCAAGTTAACAATAAAAAAACACTCTAAAATATGCAGTTTTGTCACACAACACAATGCCACAGATGTCTCAAGTTTTGAGGGAGCGTGCAATTGGCATGCTGACTGCAGGAATGTCCACCAGAGCTGTTGCCAGACAATCTAATGTTCATAAGCCACCTCCCACATCGTTTTAGTGAATTTGGCAGTACGGCCAACAGGCCTCACAACCGCAGACCATGTTTAACCACGCCAGCCCAGTACCTCCACATACGGCTTCTTCACCTGCGGGATCGTCTGAAACCAGCCACCCAGACAGCTAATGCAACTGAGGAGTATTTCTGTCTGTAATAAAGCCCTTTTGTGGGAGAAACTAATTCTGATTGGCTGGGCCTGGCTCCCAAGTGGGTGGGCCTAGGCCTTCCCAGGCCAATACCTGGCTGCGCCCCTGCCCAGTCATGTGAAATCCATAGATTAGGGCGTAATTTATTTATTTAAATATCAACTGTTTCATTGAAATTGTAGCATGTTTCATTTATATTTTCATTCAGTATATATGGAATAATTGAGCTTAGTAATAGAACCAGCAGAAATGACAGAAACAAACATTTTAATCATATTGCTCCTCGAGGAAACACTTTAGGCCTGCTTAAATCCCCTCTCACCTGACAGATGGCGGCCTCGTTCTCGTCCAGGTTCTCTCTGAGTTGCTGCAGCTCCAGGTCTCTCTCCCTCAACTTCTCCTCCAGCTCCCTAACCACCCCCTCGTAACCCTCCAGGGTCGGGGGCGAGCGCCCACACGACCCGCTGTCCGACAGGGGCTGGCCTCGCCCACTCAGCGACCCTGTGCTCTTACTGGACGACGACCGCCCGCTGTCCGAGTTTGAGTGACCGTGGGAGGTAGAGTGGGCGTGACCTCCGTTGATCCCCGACCCCCCGTTTGTGGTGGTGGTTCTCCCAGGCTCCGGGCCCACCCCGGACCCCACAGACCCTGAACCCGACCCGGAGGCCTCGCTATTGGCCAGGCTGCTGTGGGTGGGCAGGCTGGACAGGGAGTTACGGCCAGAGTCTGACATGGAGCAGGAATGGCTGCTGCGAGCGTTGCGTCCTCCGCTGTATGAGTTCCTCTTGCTATCTGAGGAAGAGGACGAGCCGACCAGAGGTACAACGTTCCCGTAGCTCCCCGTGCCATTGACCACGTTATTGAACACGGTATTCACGTTATTGACCACTGTATTTCCGTTATTCCCGTTGATAGACAGGGGCATGAGGAGGTTGAGGGTGCCTTGGCTCTCAGAGAGGTTGCCCCCTGGTCTCGGGGAGAGGTACTGCACTGAGTGGCGGTTCTTCGGGACCACCGGTTTGAACGCGGTGGGACGGATCAGAACCTTCTCCATGTTCTGCAATGGAAGACGTATTTGTTAATGAAGACAGTATTTGTTAATGAAGACATTATTTGTTAATGGGAGACAGTATTTGTTAATGAAAACACTATTTGTTAATGAAGATAGTATTTGTTAATGAAGACAGTATTTGTTAATGGAAGATAGTATTTGTTAATGGTTCCTGTTGTTCGTATCAAGTGCATTTCCAGAAAACTCACTTTAATACATCTTAACATTGTTGTTTTTAACGATAAATAATGAATTATTATCATGTTCATGATTTTCCTTATTGCCTGATATCAAAATCAATTGAATCTAGACAAGACCCTCTCAATCCTGTAGTATCATAGCTCCGACCAACACTTTACTGGCATTACCTTGTTAAATAAAGGGAAAGAAATATAAAAGAAACTGACGTTGGTGATTTATACCAGCAGTGTTAATTAGAAATGCCTGGTCTCCTCCCATTGAAGACAGGCACACTGATAGGACGGAAGGTCATTCTGAAAGCTCTGATTGGCTTCATTAATAGTCACAGGTTTCCAGTACGCAGCTTTTGTAATGATTTTGAGTATAACTTTTTGAGGCTCTGAGGACCCGTGCCAAATCTTTTCAGCCTCCTGAGGGGGAAGAGGTGTTGTGTCCTTTTCACAACTGTAGATGTGTGTGGACCATGACAGTTCCTTAGTGATGTGGACACCGAGGAACTTGAAGCTCTCGACCTGCTCTACAAGAGCCCTGTCGATGTGGAAGGGGGCGAGCTCGGTCCTCCGTTTCTTGTAGTCCACAACCAGCTCCTTTGTCTTGTTGACGTTGAGGAAGAGGTTGTTGCCTTTGCACCGCACTGCCAGGTCTCTGACCTCCTCCCTGTTGGCCGTCTCATCGGCATCGGTGATCAGGCATACCACCATTGTGTCATCAGCAAACGTAATGATGATATTGGAGTTGTGCACTACCACACAGTCGTGGGTGAACAGGGAGTACAAGAGGGGACTAAGCACGCACCCGATGGGCCCCCGTGTTGATGGTCAGTGTGGCGGATGTGTTGTTGCCTACCCTTACCCACTGGTCCAGGATCCAGTTGCAGAGGGAGGTGTTCAGTCCCAGGGTCCTTAGCTTAGAGATGAGCTTGGAGGGCACTATGGTGTTGAACTCTGAGCTGTTTTCAATTAACAGCATTCTGACATAGGTGGTCCTCTTGTCCAGGTGGGAGAAGGCAGTGTGGACTGCAGTAGAGATTGCTGTCATGCAGAGCAGTGGAATGACTCTTCAGCTGTGAAAAGCTGCCTTGTCTCATTGAGGCTCTCTGCTCCCTCTGTTACCTGTTGACCCTCACCTGCACATCTTTGGAGTTCCATTCATGAAGTGTGTCGTGTCTTTGGCTATGCCGGATTAAGTGATATGACATGCTATTCTATAAAATCCTTTCTCTGTAATTAAATATTACCTGATTGAGCTAATCATGTAAATGTAATTAACTAGAAAGTTGGGGCACCACAAAATAATATTTATAGAGCAGTTAACTTCTGAATAAACTCTTAAAGACCTAGTAATATTTTACATCAATAGCAGTCAATATTAATCGTCACCTTATTTCAGTCTCATCTGAAAGTTGTAAATTCTTGGTTATCTTCACAAACCCTGGCTAACAAGTTGAATCAGCAATAGAAAATTGGGTTTAATTATTTATTAACTAAATACCTAACTAATCACACAGAATTACATATACACAGAATGAATCATACGTTGATTACAAATTATATCATAAAGGAAAACGTCCCTAGCGGACGGAACAGATATGACAGCTGGTTACACAAAGAAAAGGGGGCTGGGTTTGAGTGAAAGAGCGGGAAGACTGAAGAACAAAGGGAGAAGCGATGTCTATCGTAAATACAGAATCTTATGCATTCTAAATTACCGCCCATTTGGAAAAGGAAAATGCAATAAATATTTACTCTGAGCTGCGCTTCGGTAGGTTGGTGGTAGATGGAAGGCCTTTGTCCTTTGAAGAATGTCTCTGCTGATAAATTGGATGCGTTGTAGTAACATCGTTGTGTGGTAGACGGGATACTCTGTCTGTTCTTTCCTAGCCGACGTTTGCGGCTGCTGTTGCTAAGTCAACGGCTAGGAGGTATCACTTCTGTAGTGAATAAGAGTTCAAAGTTCATACCATTCGCAACCAAAGCTCACGCTGAGGTTGGCTACGTTCTGTAGTCATTTTCTTGTTTAAAAAAATGACGGCTAGCCAGGGGCACACTCCAACACTCAGACATTATTTACAAACAATGCATTTGTGTTTAGTGAGTCCACCAGACCATAGGCAGTAGGGATAACCACGTGTTCTGTGGATAAGTGTGTGAATTTCACAATTTTCCTGTAAATGTAACGAGTACTTTGGGTTGTCAGGGAAAATGTATGGAGTAAAAAGTACAAGTACAATTAGGAATGTAGTGAAGTAAAAGTTGTCAAAAAGATAAATAGTAAAGTACAGATACCCCACCAAAACAACTTAAGTAGAGCTTTAAAGTATGTTTACTTACAGTGGGAAGACAAAGTATGTGAACCCTTTAGAATTACCACGATTTCTGCATAAATTGGTCAGAAAATTGTATCTGATCTTCATCTAAGTCACAACAATAGACAAACAGTCTGCTTAAACTAATAACACACAAACAATGATAATTGTTCATGTCTTTATTGAGCACACTGTGTAAACATTCACAGTGCAGGTTGGAAAAAGTATGTGAACCCTTGGATTTAATAACAGGTTGACCCTCCTTTGGCAGTGTAACCGATGTGAAATGGCTAGTTAGTTAGCGGTGGTGCGCGCTAATAGCGTTTTAATCGGTGACGTCATTCGCTTTGAGACCTTGAAGTAGTGGTTCCCCTTGCTCTGCAAGGGCCGTGGCTTTTGTGGAGCGATGGGTAACGATGCTTCGTGGGTGACTGTTGTTGATGTGTGCAGAGGGTCCCTGGTTCGCGCCCGGGTATGGGCGAGGGGACGGACGTAAAGTTATACTGTTACAGCAGCAATAACCTCAACCAATATAGGATATTTTGCCAGTTGCGCTGTGGAACATCCAGGTGCTCTTTTGCGAACTTCAGACGTGCAGCAATGTTTTTGTTGGACAGCAGTGGCTTCTTCCATGCTCTCCTCCCATGAACCCCATTCTTGTTTAGTATTTTATGAATTGTAGACTTGTCAACAGAGATGTTAGCATCTTACAGAGATTTCTGTAAGTCTTTAGCTGACACTCTAGGATTCTTCTTAACCTCATTGTGCATTCTGCTCGGTGCTCTTGCAGTCATCTTTGCAGGACGGCCACTCCTAGGGAGAGTAGCAACAGTGCTGAAATTTCTCCATTTATAGACAATTTATAGGCTGACTTACTTTTGTAACCCTTTCCAGCTTTATGAAAGTCAACAATTCTTAATCTTAGGTCTATCATCTATTTTGTTCGAGGCATGGTTTACATCAGGCAATGCTTCTTGTGAATAGCAAACCCAAATTTTGCTTGTGTTTTTTATGGGGCAGGGCAGCTCAAACCAAAATCTAAAATCTTCTCTCATTGATTCGACTCGAAATTAGTTGACTGCTGACTCCAATTATCTTTTGGAGAAGTCATTAGCCTAGTGGTTCACACAATTTTCCCAACCTACACTGTGAATGTTTAAATTATGTATTATTCAATATATACAAGAAAAATACAATAATTTGTGTGTTATTAGTTTTAGCACACTGTTTGTCTATTGTTGTGACTTAGATGAAGATCAGATGACATTTTATTCCAAAGGGTTCACATCATTTTTCTTGCCACTGTAAGTACTTCACACCACTGTGTGAAACCCATTGAACATAGCATTGCTCTCAGCATGCTTCCCAAACCAAACATCCATCCCTGTGGCAATATTAGGGGGTAGAACAGTAATCATCTATCTTGTAACCAGATGTGAATTTGTAAGCCATGACATCAATATGAGATTAACCCTTTGACGCTGTCAAGACTTCCACCGAAGGTGGCTCCTCTCCCTGTTCGGGCGGCGCTCGGTGGTCGTCGTCACCGGCCTACTAGCTGCCACCGATCCCTTTTTCTTTTCTGTTGGTTTTGTCTTGATTGTTTTCACCTGTTGCTTATTTCGGTTCATTAAGGGTCTATTTAAACTTCCAGTGCCCGCCTGCTTTTTTGCGGGCTTATTCTTACTGTCAGTGGTGAAGTTGTGTTCCTCCTGCGTAATTTGTTGTATGTTATTTTCCTTGTTTTTGGAGACATACCTGTTATATGGTCATTGCCTGTTTGTTGGCTAGACCAAGCGAAATAAACACATCTATTGGAAGTATTACTCTCTGCGCCTGACTCTACACCCACCACTCCTAGAATTCCATGACAGACGCATACCATTACATATTTGTGATCATTGTTGAGTGGTCCCTGCAGCGTACTATCGCAAATATGTGTTTGGAACAGGAGCAACAGAATGTATGATGCAACACATACGTTTAAACAGCATTATTGTCTTAAAAGCATCTAAACAATATTTTGTGCTATTTTTCTTCAATTTCACCTTTTATTGTAAAAGATAAATGTGACTTCCTCATCCAAGCATCACGGAACACATCCACAGCCAAACTCTATAAACCAGTCTAAATAACAGGCAAATAATAAAGTTAGCGACCTAACAGCTAGACTTGTTTACAATGTACCACATCTCTAGTAAGCACATGAGAGAAATGTAATATTGTTTAGAAAAGAGATACATTTCAGCTAAGCTAACAGCAGCTAAATTCTTTATGATGTCAGCCATGTTTGTTTATGTTTAACAAGCTAAAAACTCCCTTATCCCAGAATGCCATTCACTATAAGACGCAAATAAACAAAGTCAAAGTTGTCAGCGCCCATTGTCCGAAAAATATCAACTTAGTATGACCACTTTTCAGCATATTACAAATCTTCGATGTGCTTGCTACAGTGTATTCAAGAACCGGAGCACATGACTTGACAAGTCGTTTACAGTTTTTGACGAATCACAAAGCAAATCAAATGCTATCACCTCACAGATCATCACCCCAAATACAAGTCTACTGCCTAGACGTAGCGCGAAAGCTAAACAGGATTGACAGATTTATTTAAAACCATTTTAGGGGGGTATATGGGGGGGTCATTTCATTTGTGGGGGGTTTTCAATTCATCGGGGTAGAAATGGGGGAAGGTATCATGAGGGGATATGATGGAGGAAATATTACTGTGATGGGTGATTCATCAATAAACACAGATGTTTATAATCTGAATAAAAATAAAACTCCTGGGAAGGAGGGGTCTAAACTGGCAACCCAGAGTAACCATACCTAGAATCTAAGTCAGTCATGACAAAAAATCGTAACTCTTGACAGACACTGATAGCCTTAGAGTATAGAGATAATGTCCGGTTTCAAAAGGAAACGCCTCACTGATGAGGAGGTACAATAAATATTTTGTAATTCTGAAGAACCTGTGTATGAGAGTGACAAGGGTGCCCAGTCCAACCTTGCAGGCAATAAGCATCCCTCACCTTCCCAAGATGCTGGTGCTACTGCCAATCTTGTAGGCTGTAAGGGAGAAGAGGTTGAAGTTGAGGAGGTCGCTCCCCGCTGCTGGAGATCCTGTCACATCAAACAATCAGAGATAGACTTCAATGACACCCTGTCTGGTGTACAAAGCACCCTGCCTACCTCCTCAGAGGCAGAGTGTTTTAAACTGTTCCTTGAGGAATTGGTGGAGAGTGTGGTGCAGGAAACCAACAGGTATTATCATTATCATATTACAGAAAACCCCAAGGCTCTTTTCAAATGTATCAAAATTCATAATGCCTTTAGCCTACTAAATGTGCATAATTTGTTTGCAGGTATTCTCATGAACTGAAAGAAAAGACTGTCGCTGGCATGAAGGGAGGTTCTCAAAATGGGTGAACAATACCATCAGTGAAATGTATACCTTCCAGGTCACGGTGCTGCTGATGGGGCTAGTGAAGAAGGGCTCTGTGAGGGACTACTGGACCACTGACCCCATTTTGAGGGTCTTGGCATATCTGGGTCAGTGGTGATCACCATACTGCAGCCTTATTTATTTAAAAAATATATATATTTAACTAGGCAAGTCAGTTAAGAATGTTTATTTATTTACTTACAATGACAGCCTAGGAACAGTGGGTTAACTGCCTTGTTCGGGAAAAGAACGACAGATTTTTAACTTGTCAGCTTGGGGATTCTATCTTGCAACCTTTCGGTTACTAGTCACTATAGTCTCTGGTCAATATAACGGATCATCTGTGACTACGTATAAATTAGTCAAAACCGAATTGCACGGTGGGAGAAAACGTCACGTTCGTCTGTAGCTGTACACCAACTAGCCACAACCACCTGACGAGGGACTTGAAGTGCTACTTAAAAATTCCACTCCGACGCATGCTGCTGCTAGCTAGCAGGCGGTTTTAAGAAATGTGAAGTTAACTTTTTGTGTCTCGATTTTCTTTAAACACAATGCAGGCCAAGGGATTTGCTGTAGTCCACCACCAGTAAAGGTAACGGTACGTTATCTTAGGTAGGTAGCCTAGTAGCAAACTTAACGCTAACTAGTTATGTTACGGACAACTAGCTAGCTTGCTAACGATTGGTTAGCAGTTGCTAACCGCATTAACCTAGTTAGCAAAATACAATAAAAAGTTAAATCTAAATAGCTAACGTTAGATACATCGCCAAATACGATTTAGGCGTTTGTTGCCATTTAGCTAGCTAGCTAGCTAGCTCGTTAGCTAGCTAGGAAGTTGGCTGGCTAGCTAGCTAACTAGGAAGTTGGCTGGCTAGCTAGCTAGCTAGCTAGCTAGGAAGTTGACTGGCTAGCTTGGTCAGATCAGTTGTATGGTAATTTTTATAGCCCATGTATGTATTGGAAAGACACGGGTAGTCGCAAATTGGTGAATTATATATTTTTAGCAGTCTGACAGCGAGTCTGATTCCCGGGTGGGTCTGAAAAAGAATTTACAGTATTTATCAATATTAAATAAATGACCAATTGCTGCTGGTGACTGGTTGTACCGTAAAGTGATGTTGACATTACTTTTTTTTAATAAGTTGTTCTGTCATATCTAACAATCGACTGTTCTCAGTTTAGAGATTGTCATCAGGGCTTTTTGACGAGTTTGTTTTTGTAGTTTATTGGTGCAAAATGGATGTTAAGATGGAGGACGATGAAGCAGAGAGATCCCAAGTAACCATTTGGTCTGATTCAATTAATGCCTGCATAGATTACCCACATTCTCCAGTGTCAGGAAACACAGAAACAAGTTATCTGGAAACCAAAACCAATTCAACATATAAACATGACTATACAGTGATCCAAACTACCAACAATTTATCAGGCAGTTATTTTCCTTCTGAGATTGATGTAAAGCTTGAGGAGAATGACATGGGAATATCCCCAACTGTCCCATGGTCTTCATGTTCCTATGTGGGTTTACCAAAAGAGCATTCACATGTACCTTCCATCAGTTCCCAAACAACAAGTCAAGGGCAGATTTTACGTCTTTTCCCTGAAAAGACATGCACAAGTGATGGGGAGAATAACGCTGTCAAAATGGTTTATTTCTGTAATGCCCAAGATCCCGTTAGTACATCTGAAGGGCATTTTCTCAAAGAGGAGTCATGGCATGGATCACCGTCCAGTGATATTCCCATAGCAAATGCATTCACCCTATGTGGTTCATTTGAAGCTCAAATCAACCCATCTTCACAGGTGTTTAGCATAAACCAAACCCAGACCAATATTGAATTGCCATTGCCTGCTGAAAATGTTAATCTAGCAAGATATAGTACTGACATTACTTCTGTGCTAACCTCGCCTGCTACAGAAAGCGGATGTAATTTAGCTGTATCTACTAGATCGAGGCCTATTCTTTCTGATTACTGTGAGCCATTCAACTTTCCTTCTGATGAAGACGAAGACTACAATGGCGATGGAAGACGAAGACTTCAATGCCAAAAAACAGTAGAGGATGAGTATATACGGCAGTGTCGTGTCAGTTACTCAAGAAAAACCCCAAGACATTTTGGAAAGTATTGGAAAGCTCCATACAAGAAGTGCAAGGAAATGGGTGTAGTTTTCAATGTTGGATCTGGAGCGAAACAGAAACTTGATCGTCATTTACTGACAAATGGTGTAATGGCTGAGGTGTCTGAATATGCTAAAGAGATTAAAAGAGCTCACCGGCATGTTATCTATGATATTCTAGAATACAACTTTGATCTTGGTGTTGGTAGTGAATTACAATTTGATTTTGGCAGCCGGATTATGTTAAAACTAAAAGAAATGATGAAAAAGAAGTACAAGAGGACACAACCTGGATGGTTAGCAGAAGTGTTTGAATTTCCTGATCCAAAGACAATGAAAGCAACTAACTACTCTCGTCAATGGGCAAGGTCCAATTTGCATAACAGCGTCTCAAAAAATCGAACACCCTTTGACATCTGTATAAAGGAGGAGCCTGTTGTGGACCTGATATCTCCTCCGCATGTGAAGACTGAAAGCCTCTTTACTGAGACAGTTTTAACACGGTGTGCGGATGAGACCGCACTCTTTGGTCCTGAAAATGGACCTCATGAAATATGCACAAAGGATGAGGCTGATCTGGCTGTGATCTATCCTCAACATGTCCAGACAGAAAGCGTCTTCACTCAGACAGACATAACAATGGAGGAATCCTTAATGATGCCCACATTAGAAGAAGCATTGGAGTACCTCTACCCTCTCTGCAAGGAAAAAGGACTTGACCTGGATGTGAAATCTAAATGTGTGAAAAAGGAGAAACTTGACTTGCATCTATTGACCAGAGATGTAATGTTTGAAGTGGCTGATTTTGCTTCAGACGTGTGTGGAAATTACAGGCAGATTGTCTGTGATGTTCTAGACCAAAATTTTGATCTGGATTTACAAAGTGGGAAAACTGAGCTGGCTGAAGAGATTATGGATGCGTTACGCATTTTGAAGAAAAAGCCATTTTTACAAGGTGAAAAGAGATGTGCATTTGACAAGGATACTTTCCTGAAAAAACGACGCAAACGAAAGAATCCTGCAGAGATTTGCAGTAACCAGAATTTCACTACAGCATCACTTGAGTTGAAATACCGAAGACGGAAAGAAGTAACAAAAAGGAGGAGGTTGGATTTAATGAGAAAAAAAAAAGAAATGGACATGTTATTAGCCAGGGTGTCGAAGGGAGGCGATTTGCTGGAAGTCAGACAAGTAGAACCTCATTGGGTCCAGCTAGAGAGCATCTCTGATAAGATTGACCTTGCACTTTGTGCTGATGAAACGAAGCAAAATGTTACCAATTTAGACCATTCAAATGTGACGTTTAACACCAAAGAACTGGTGAAAGACTGCTACCCACTCTGTCATGAAATAGGTCTGGGCCTTGATGTTGCATCCAAACCTGCATTCACTCACTGTGGTTATTTTGAAGCTCAAATCAACCCAACTTCACAGGTGTTTAGCGTAAACCAAACCCAGACCAATATTGAATTGCCATTGCCTGCTGAAAATGTTCATCTAGCAAGATATAGTACTGCCGTTCCTTCTGTGCTAACCTCACCTGCTACAGAAAGCGGATGTAATTTAGCTGTATCTACTAGACCGAGGCCTATTCTTTCAGATTATTGTGAACCATTCAACTTTCCTTCTGATGAAGACGAAGACTCCAATGCCGATAGAAGACGAAGACTGCAATGCCAAAAAGCGGTAGAGGATAAATATATACGGCAGTGGCGTGTCAGTTACTCAAAACATAACCCAAGAGATTGTGGAAAGTATTGGAAAGCTCCATACACGAAGTGCAAGGAAATTGGTGTAGATTTCAATGTTGAATCTGGAGTGAAACAGAAACTTGATCGTCATTTACTGACAAATGGTGTAATGGTTGAGGTGTCTGAATATGCTAAAGCTATTAAAAGCGCTGAACAGCGTGTTATCTATGATATTCTAGAATACAACTTTGATCTTGGTGTTTGTAATGAAGTACAATATACTTTTTCTGCCCGGACTATGGCAAAACTTAAAGACATGAAAAAGAATTACAAGAAGATACAACCTGGGTGGTTAGCAGAAGTGTTTGAACTTCCTGATCCAAAGACAATGAAAGCAAGTAACTACTCTCTTACATGGGCAAGGTCCAATTTGCATGACAGCGTCTCAGAAAATCGTACACCCTTTGACATCTGCATAAAGGAGGAGCCTGTTGTGGACCTGATATCTCCTCCGCATGTGAAGACTGATAGCCTCTTTACTGAGACAGTTTTAACACGGTGTGCGGATGAGACCGCACTCTTTGGTCCTGAAAATGGACCTCATGAAATATGCACAAAGGATGAGGCTGATCTGGCTGTGATCTATCCTCAACATGTCCAGACAGAAAGCGTCTTCACTCAGAAATACATAAAAATGGAGGAATCCTTAATGATGCCCACAATAGAAGAAGCATTGGAGTACCTCTACCCTCTCTGTAAGGAAAAAGGACTTGACCTGGATGTGAAATCTAAATGTGTGAAAAAGGAGAAACTTGACTTGCATCTATTGACCAGAGATGTAATGTTTGAAGTGGCTGATTTTGCTTCAGACGTGTGTGGAAATTACAGGCAGATTGTCTGTGATGTTCTAGACCAAAATTTTGATCTGGATTTACAAAGTGGGAAAACTGAGCTGGCTGAAGAGATTATGGATGCGTTACGCATTTTGAAGAAAAAGCCATTTTTACGAGGTGAAAAGAGATGTGCATTTGACAAGGATACTTTCCTGAAAAAACGACGCAGACGAAAGAATCCTGCAGAGATTTGCAGTAACCAGAATTTCACTACAGCATCACTTGAGTTGAAATACCGAAGACGGAAAGAAGTAACAAAAAGGAGGAGGTTGGATTTAATGAGAAAAAAAAAAGAAATGGACATGTTATTAGCCAGGGTGTCGAAGGGAGGCGATTTGCTGGAAGTCAGACAAGTAGAACCTCATTGGGTCAAGCTAGAGAGCATCTCTGATAAGATTGACCTTGCACTTTGTGCTGATGAAACGAAGCAAAATGTTATCAACTTAGACCATTCAAATGTGACGTTTAACACCAAAGAACTGGTGAAAGACTGCTACCCACTCTGTCATGAAATAGGTCTGGGCCTTGATGTTGCATCCAAACCTGCATTCACTCACTGTGGTTATTTTGAAGCTCAAATCAACCCAACTTCACAGGTGTTTAGCGTAAACCAAACCCAGACCAATATTGAATTGCCATTGCCTGCTGAAAATGTTCATCTAGCAAGATATAGTACTGCCGTTCCTTCTGTGCTAACCTCACCTGCTACAGAAAGCGGATGTAATTTAGCTGTATCTACTAGACCGAGGCCTATTCTTTCAGATTATTGTGAACCATTCAACTTTCCTTCTGATGAAGACGAAGACTACAATGCCGATAGAAGACGACGAAGACTGCAATGCCAAAAAGCGGTAGAGGATAAATATATACGGCAGTGGCGTGTCAGTTACGCAAAACATAACCCAAGAGATTGTGGAAAGTATTGGAAAGCTCCATACAAGAAGTGCAAGGAAATTGGTGTAGATTTCAATGTTGGATCTGGAGTGAAACAGAAACTTGATTGTCATTTACTGACAAATGGTGTAATGGTTGAGGTGGCTGAATATGCTAAAGAGATTAAAAGAGCTCAACAGCATGTTATCTATGATATTCTAGAATACAACTTTGATCTTGGTGTTTGTAATGAAGTACAATATACTTTTTCCTCCCGGACTATGGCAAAACTAAAAGACATGAAAAAGAATTACAAGAAGATACAACCTGGGTGGTTAGCAGAAGTGTTTGAACTTCCTGATCCAAAGACAATGAAAGCAAGTAACTACTCTCTTACATGGGCAAGGTCCAATTTGCATGACAGCGTCTCAGAAAATCGTACACCCTTTGACATCTGCATAAAGGAGGAGCCTGTTGTGGACCTGATATCTCCTCCGCATGTGAAGACTGAAAGCCTCTTTACTGAGACAGTTTTAACACGGTGTGCGGATGAGACCGCACTCTTTGGTCCTGAAAATGGACCTCATGAAATATGCACAAAGGATGAGGCTGATCTGGCTGTGATCTATCCTCAACATGTCCAGACAGAAAGCGTCTTCACTCAGAAAGACATAAAAATGGAGGAATCCTTAATGATGCCCACATTAGAAGAAGCATTGGAGTACCTCTACCCTCTCTGTAAGGAAAAAGGACTTGACCTGGATGTGAAATCTAAATGTGTGAAAAAGGAGAAACTTGACTTGCATCTATTGACCAGAGATGTAATGTTTGAAGTGGCTGATTTTGCTTCAGAAGCGTGTGGAAATTACAGGCAGATTGTCTGTGATGTTCTAGACCAAAATTTTGATCTGGATTTACAAAGTGGGAAAACTGAGCTGGCTCAAGAGATTATGGATGGGTTAGGAGTAGTTTGGATGAGAAAGACACATTTACAAGGTCGAAAGAGATGTGAATTTTACAAGGATACTTTCATGAAAAAACGTCGCAAACAAAAGAATTCTGCAGAGTTTTCCAATCACCAGAAGGCCACTACAGTAACACTTGAGCCGAAATACCAAAGACTGAAAGAAGTAACAAAAAGGAGGAGGTTGGCTTTAATGATGAAAAAAAAAAAAAGAAATGGACATGTTAATAGCCAGGGTGTCGAAGGGAGGCGATTTGCTGGAAGTCAGACAAGTAGAACCTCATTGGGTCCAGCTAGAGAGCATCTCTGATAAGATTGACCTTGCACTTTGTGCTGATGAATCGAAGCAAAATGTTACCAACTTAGATATGTGAAGTTTAACACACAAATGGGTTTAAGAGTGCTACCCGATCTCTCATGAAATAGGTCTGGACATTGATGTTGCATCCTAACCTGCAAAAACGAAACTGGAATTGAATTTTCTGACTAACAGTGTCGTTATCGAGGTTCATACATACTTGCGTAAGAATCGTTGAGGTAAGATTGGAAAAGATGGGTGGATATTTTGTTTGCTCTCTGATATTCTAGAATACAATTTTGATCGTAGTTTGCAAAATCAGAGACGTTATCAAGCTCAATTATGTATTTAGAGTAAAGTGACGGTTCGAAAACACAAACCTGAGCTCTTGGGAAAGGGTCAAATGTCGAAAGAAGTGTTCATAATACCTAATGTTTATTTAAAGCCGTGCAACAACAAAAAAAAACAGTGCTTTCAGATGATTTACCTAAAGGAATATCAAAGCAATCTCACGGAAAACCATGGAACAAGATGCAAGACTGGTATATCCTAATCATGGCAAACACTATCGCCACGAAGAGCATTTAATCAAAGATTGTTCATGGAATGGCTCAATGCCAATTGATATTCTGATAGGAAATGTATTCAGCCTCCCAGAATTGTCACTACGCATTGCAGAAAAGGGTTCTTTTGAAAGTCAAGTCAACCCAACTTCAGATATTTAGCCAAACACCAACTGAACGACAAGATCAGGCCAACAATCTCCCGAAACATGGTACTGCCATACCTTTTGTTCTATCCTCATCTGCTACAGAAATCGGCTGCAATGTAGAACTACCTACCTAATATCAAAGAAATCTCACGGAAAACCATGGAACAAGATGCAAGACTGGTATATCCTAATCATGGCAAACACTATCGCCACGAAGAGCATTTAATCAAAGATTGTTCATGGAATGGCTCAATGCCAATTGATATTCTGATAGGAAATGTATTCAGCCTCCCAGAATTGTCACTACGCATTGCAGAAAAGGGTTCTTTTGAAAGTCAAGTCAACCCAACTTCAGATATTTAGCCAAACACCAACTGAACGACAAGATCAGGCCAACAATCTCCCGAAACATGGTACTGCCATACCTTTTGTTCTATCCTCATCTGCTACAGAAATCGGCTGCAATGTAGAACTACCTACCTAATATCAAAGAAATCTCACGGAAAACCATGGAACAAGATGCAAGACTGGTATATCCTAATCATGGCAAACACTATCGCCACGAAGAGCATTTAATCAAAGATTGTTCATGGAATGGCTCAATGCCAATTGATATTCTGACAGGAAATGTATTCAGCCTCCCAGAATTGTCACTACGCATTGCAGAAAAGGGTTCTTTTGAAAGTCAAGTCAACCCAACTTCAGATATTTAGCCAAACACCAACTGAACGACAAGATCAGGCCAACAATCTCCCAAAACATGGTACTGCCATACCTTTTGTTCTATCCTCATCTGCTACAGAAATCGGCTGCAATGTAGAACTACCTACTAGTCCTCCTCTTTCAGCCAATTGTGAATCATTTGAACTTTCCCTCTGAAGTCTTGAATGTCAAAACTGTAGAGGATGAATATAAACTCAGCAGAAAAAGAAATGTCCTCTCACTGTCAACTGCATTTATTTTCAGCAAACTTAACGTGTAAATATTTGTATGAACATGATTCAACAACTGAGACATAAACTGAACAAGTTCCACAGACATCTGACTAACCGTAATGGAATAATGTGTCCCTGAACAAGGGGGGTCAAAATCAAAAGTAACAGTCAGTATCTGGTGTGGCCACCAGCTGCATTAAGTACTGCAGTAAATCTCCTCATGGACTGCACCAGATTTACCAGTTCTTGCTGTGCGATACCCCACTCTTCCACCAAGGCACCTGCAAGTTTCCAGACATTTCTGAGGGGATTGGCCCTAACCCTTATCCTCCGATCCAACAGTTCCCAGACGTGCTCAATGGGATTGAGAGCCGGGCTCTTTGCTGGCCATGGCAGAACACTGACATTAATGTCTTGCAGGAAATCACGCACAGAATGAGCAGTATGGCTGGTGGCATTGTCATGCTGGAGGGTTATGTCAGGATGAGCCTGCAGGAAGGGTACCACATGAGGGAGGAGGATGCCTTCCCTGTAACGCACAACTTTGAGATTGCCTGCAATGACAACAAACTCAGTCCGATGATGCTGTGACACCGCCCCAGACCTGACGGACCCTCCACCTCCAAATCGATCCCTCGCCAGGGTACTGGTGTAATGCTCATTCCTTCGACGATAAATGCAAATCTGACCATCACCCCTTGTGAGAGAAAACCGCGACTCGGCAGTGAAGAGCACTTTTTGCCAGTCCTGTCTGGTCTAGCGACGGTGGGTTACAATTTGTTGCCCTGGCCACATCTGCAGTCCTCATGCCTCCTTGCATGCCTAAGGCATGTTCACGCAGATGAGCAGGGACCTTGGGCATTTTCTTTTGGTGTTTTTCAGAGTCAGTAGAACGGTGTCTTCAGTGTCCTAAGTTTTTATAACTGTGACCTTAATTGCCTACTGTCTTTAAGCTGTTAGTATCTTAACGACTGTTCCACAGCTGCATGTTTGTTAATTGTTTATGGTTCATTGAACAAGCATGGGAAACAGTGTTTAAACCCTTTACAATGAAGATCTGTGAAGTTAGTTGGATTTTTACGAATTATCTTTGAAAGACAGGATCCTGAAAAAGGGACATTTATTTTTTTTCCTAAGTTTATTTTTTCAGTGTCGTCAGTTACTCAACCTTCCCCAAAATGGGCTGAAAGATATTTGAAAGTGCCAAGAAATAGGCTTAGAATTGAATGTCGGAATTGGAGCAAAATATTATTTTGATTTGCATTTTTACTGGCTAATGCTGTAATGGTTGAGGTTTTGGATTTAGGTAAGTGGATTAGTAGAGCTTGCCAACATGATGGCTGAGATATTGTAGAATACAACTTTGATCTTCTTTTGCAAAATGAGTAACGATATGACTTTAAAAATGGCCAGAAGCAAGATGCATTACAAGAGAAGAAAACCTGGGTGGTTAACAGAAGTGTTTGAACTTCCTGATCCAAAGACAATGAAAGCAGGACAATACTCCCTTACATGGGCAAAAACATATTGGCATACAGTGCCTTCGGAAAGTTTTCAGACCCCTTGACTTTTTCCACATTTTGTTACGTTACAGCCATATTGTAACATTTATTAAATTAAACAATGTCCTTAGCAATCTGCGTTCCAAAGTGCTACCCACGCTGCAAGGAAATAGGCCTGGACCTCGACATTGCATCCAAACCTGCAAAAAACAAAACTTAAATTTCAGTTACTGGTAATGGTGTAAATATTTACTAATAGGATGTAAAAAGGCTAAAGGATATGCGTCTTTTATCTCTGATAGCCTAGAATACATTTTTGATCTTAAAGTGGAACTGACAGCGTTTTAGCAATATGTAATCTTAGATCTGTTCATATACATCCCAGGAAGATTATATATATTTTTATTTACCGTTTTCAGACACGTGATCACTTTTAGATATGGTCGTTTTTATAAATTCATTGAATGTTTGAGAATGAAATATAGTAAGGCATTTGTGAAAATTCTATAAGAATATAGTCAGAGGTGTCCACATACTTTTGTGTATGGGATTTGTGTTAACGGTTAAATCTTTAAATAGTGGATTTTGCAGATTCCCTTGGCCTCCTGTTGGTTCACTTTTGTTCTTGCTGTGAAGACTGATTTATTTCTAGACGTATTTTTTCTTCCCCATTAAACGACATGTTCATTGACTAGCCTAACTTTTCTACCTTTCAAAGCCTCTGTAGATGAACCTCCTGATCTTTTTTGATGTGAAAAATCCTATGGATAATCTTTCTTTTTGCAAGTTTGTTTTTCAGCCATTTTTGGAGTGACTTATCAGTGGGCTATTTCTATTTCATAAAAAAAAAAAAATTTGAGGAGAGATTAAGAAAGACACTGCATCAAGACTTGCTTTGCAGTTACCCATACTTTTCTATTTTAAGGTCAACTATGAAGTGAAAGTATTTTTATTTTTAAGGACACTTTCATTGACATTCTCAGGTGTTCCTCTGACACCTGTGGCATTACAAGGTATGCAAGTAAATGTGTGACTGAGATGCACATTGCAGCTTTTTCTACTGCTTGCCATTCAAACTTTAAAACTTGCAAACCGGTCTATCCGGGATCCTTGAGACATCGCTACCGCATTGTTTTGAAACACCATGGAAACACTAAGAATGTACAGCAACTTTTTTTTAATGTCTACTTGGCATTTTCTTTGTTGGACTTTTTGTCACCTTTTTTAGACAAATGAGTGGATTGTCTTTGTTTATATTTTAATGAATAAATATCTACTTTTTTTTGTCATTTAGACACTTATCCAAGTGCTTACAGGTTCGTGGATGTTTTTGTGATATACATTTTTCTGAGCAGATGTTAGTTTCAGCCATTTTTGGAGGCTGATTTATTTTATTTTTTTCCTTTTTTTTCTTGGGAGGATTAACACACTTTTTTGAAAGTCTTCATACTTCTCCCATTTGTGGACTGCTTAAAAGGAGTTTCTTTCTGGCATACTTTGGAGTGTCTTTGGAACAAAGGGTATGTAGCCTTTATGCTGCATTTTTGTTAATGAAATGTTAACTGTTAATTAGCTTATTCAAGACTTTTGCTATTTCAGTTATCATCTTGTGTTATCATGTAGTGTTGTAAATGTATATTTCTTAATTTCCACTCTTGAATGTATTTTGTAATCACTTGGGCCCTCCCTTGAAGCGACCACTATCCCCCAACCCCTAGGATTAGAAAGTATTTGATATGTTAAGGCCATATGGTAATAGCTCCAGCATGCCTTCTGATGGACTTTCAGCATTTTAGCCTTATTCTTTGCATATCTAAGTGTAAGGGTTAGTAGTGTTTGCTGGATCCTGCCCTGTTCTGGTAACTGAATACACATTTCTTCCCAGGTGCTGCGTCTCTGTGTCAACCGGCTGAGCATGCGCCCCAAAAGCAGAATGGTCTTTCCGTCCTTTCTGCTAAGTTTGACAGAACTCTTCAGAAGTGAGTAGCCTACCTCAAAGCTCTATAGTCAGAGAATCAACTGGCAGCTTTAAAAAAAAAATATATATATACTTTTTTAAATTTTTATTTCATCTTAATTTAACCAGGTAGGCCAGTTGAGAACAAGTTCTCATTTACCACTGCGACCTGGCGAAGATAAAGCAAAGCAGTGCGAGAGTTAAACATAGACAAAAGTACAGTCAATAACACAAAATAAAAAATTGAAAAATCTATGTACAGTGTGTGCAAATGTAGAAGAGTAGGGAGGTAGGCAATAAATAGGCCCTACAGGCGAAAATATTTACAATTTAGCGTTAATACTGGAGTGATAGATGTGCAGATGATGATGTGCAAGTAGAGATACTGGGGTGCAAGAGGGTAAGTAATAACATGGAGATGAGGTAGTCGGGTGTGCTATTTACAGATTGGCTGTGTACAGGTAGTTCTTCTTTTGGTGTTTTTCAGAGTCAGTAGAATGGTGTCTTCAGTGTTCTAAGTTTTTATAACTGTGACCTTAATTGCCTACTATTACTCATGTTACTGAGTAGGTGGGTGTGATGGCTTCCGATAGAGAGTTGCTGATGGTTCCTGGGGTGAATGGACTCCATTTTGTGTTGACTGACACAAGAGAACTCCCACGCAATGTCACTGTCAAACACAGAGGGTTGACCAGGGCTGGGAGGGTGTAAAACTATAGTACAATACTGTTGGTCTACTGGGGTTAAAGGACTGAGTCTGTGTCTGTCTTTGCGTGTGTCTGCTAATATGTATGATGTCATGTATATCTTCTCTCCAGACTACCATGGTGGTTTCCAGCTTCAGCCAGCCCAGGACTTTAAGATAGACCGTCTGTCTGGCCTCTCTTAGGTCTCCTGCAACAAACACCACACCTTCCGCTCATGATCCCCTCACCGCTCAAATGGCTCCTCGCCAAGTCCCCACACACCACCCTACGCCAACGCCAACCGATCTACTCCCCACGTAGTGAGAATGGTACGCCCCGGCTCTATGATTAGACCTCATTGCTGTCGGAAGATACCACTCCAGAGCGGGGGTGGTCGCCTGTGAGGAATGGACACAGCGGGAGGGGCAAAATGGACCAATGGGAGTGCAGTGCTGAGAGGGGAGGTAGGAACACTCAACCCCTCCCCCTGAGCCCCCTCCGCAGGACTGAACCCTCTCGACAGGGAGGGAGAGGGGGGACTGGGACAGACAGGGAAGGGGAAACAAGTGAACAGATATTCGCCAGGACAGTTGCAGAATGGCCACCATGGAAACATACCACCTGTACTAGTTCAGGACATGAGATCGCCACGTTGACCATCTTTAAGACGAAACAGTCTCTGGGTGAGTATGCCCATCAGTCAGCCGCCCACTAATCAGTAGCCTAGTACCCGGCCCCACCAGTAGAGGTCAGTGCATCACCTGCTTATTGTTATTAATGGCCCAGTCTGAAAAATACCCTTAGTAAGGCTATTTACTGTGTCTCTTTAGTCTACAGCAACAGTTGGTCATCTTCCCCTGTAGATGCAGGATTTCAATCTTGCCAAAGCAGTAACACAACTGATTCAACTTAGTCTTGTACTAAAGACTATGATTTTTAGTTGATTGGCAAAAGCCTACACCTACACTGGCACTCTGTGGAGATATTCCGTGTCTCAACAGGTATCAGTATCTCAGGAGGGATGGAGAATGAGATGATGTTTCCAGGAGGAGCTGCCTCTACCAGTGACGCTCTGATGGTAAGCTTCTTTAGGAGATCACTGTAATATTCCGGCAGCTCATGCTTTAATCCAAGCTGAGCCATATAATACAAGGTGATGTGTTTAGCGAAATGTATTGGTCTGTGACGTTTGTAAACAACACTCAAGTTTGGCCTGGGCTCAGAACTCTGAGTCTACAATACCTGAATGAAAAGGCTTTGCTAGTGTGTGTGCCTGTGTTGGTGTGTCAGGCTTTTGTCTGACTGACAGTCTTATGAGTGGTAGAATGAGAGCGAAGTGGTGGAGAGAGGAAACTATTTTAAGACACCCGCATGCTTCCCATCCAGAACAGTTTGCGTATACTCTACATGACCAAAAGTATGTGGACACCAGCTCGTCAAACATCTCATTCCAAAATCATGGGCATATGGCGTTGGTTCCCCCTATTGCTGCTATAGCAGCCTCTACTCTTCTGGGAAGAATTTCCACTTGGTGTTGGAACACTGCTGCGGGTACTTTATTTAAATATTTTTTACCTTTTATTTAACTAGGCAAGTCATATTTACAATGACGGCCTACCCTGGCCAAACCCTAACCCAGACGACGCTGGGCCAATTGTGCGCCGCCCTATGGGGCTCCCAATCACGGCCGGTTGTGATACAGCCTGGAATCGAACCAGGGTCTGTTGTGACGCCTCAGGCACTTATATGTAGTGCCTTAGACCGCTGTGCCGCTCGGGATTGTTCAATAACTTGCTTCCATTCAGCCACGAGCATTCGTGAGTTTGGGCACTAATGCTCGCAGTCGGCGTTCCAATTCATCCCAAAGGTGTTCATGGGGTTGAGGTCAGGGCCCTGTGCAGGCCAGTCAAGTTCTGGCCTGCACAGGGAAGTCACATGCGGAAGTCACCTTGCTCACAGCTCTGTGAGGAGAATAGTGTACAATTGCTGAGTGTGTGAGTGTGCGTCTCCTGAATGATATGTAGGGTGTCCACTCCACTCACCCACTCTAACCAGAGTGGGTGAAAACACGCTTTGGTGATGACGTTTCACTTTCTTATGTTATAAAATACATTTGACCAAGACAAATATGATTCTTCATGTTATGAATCGCTCAGTGGGGTCGTTCTGACATCATTAATATTATATCCTAGAGGTCATATTTCACAACCTAATACATCTGATAAAAAGCACTGAGCTCTGTTGACATAGTGGTGCAGCCTCATCGGATTTCACGTCTTCCAAGTTGTTTCCGTGGGTCGCAAATAGCTAAATTAGCATGACACGAGCTGAAATAAATGTAAAAGGCTTTGAAAATAAAAAGCTTGTGGTAGGTACGCTCAGTGCTCCGTTGACATTTCACAGAGATACGCCTGTTTTTGTTCATATTAAAATTAAAAGCATAGAATTAAATATGAAAATACAAAATGTCATGTCTCAACATTGATATCGATCTTACCTCTATATTGTTTTATGTCCTCCGGATTTGAGAAGAAAAATGAGTTAGCCTTAATTCTCTCACAGCATCCAGCCTGGCTGACACAATGCTATTCTCCTGATTTATGACCACTGTTCTCTGGCCTCCATTGATTTAGTCACTCTAATTTTGACCATCCTACAAGGGTAAAAACACCAATAACTTTTCAACGGATTATGATGGAGACCATGGGGTTTCTTAGAGGAGTATCTACACAATTAACATATTATTTTACACATTGGTCAAAATGTTTTTGATTGGACACCCTATAATATCTTAGCCAGAGTGTATTACCAGAAAGAAAGATCCTGAATGAAGCAGGGGGATCAGGTCAGAGGTTACAGTGAGGTGAAATGGGGGTGATGTCTGAGAGACATACTGTAGCTCTGTAACCTAAGAGATACTAGGTCACAGCTCTGTAACCTAAGATATACTAGGTCACAGCTCTGTAACCTAAGATATACTAGGCCACAGCTCTGTAACCTGAGAGATACTAGGTCACAGCTCTCTAACCTGAGAGATACTAGGTCACAGCTCTCTAACCTGAGAGATACTAGGTCACAGCTCTCTAACCTGAGAGATACTAGGTCACAGCTCTCTAACCTGAGAGATACTAGGTCACAGCTCTGTAACCTGAGAGATACTAGGTCACAGCTCTGTAACCTGAGAGATACTAGGTCACAGCTCTGTAACCTGAGAGATACTAGGTCACAGCTCTAACCTGAGAGATACTAGGTCACAGCTCTCTAACCTGAGAGATACTAGGTCACAGCTCTCTAACCTGAGAGATACTAGGTCACAGCTCTGTAACCTGAGAGATACTAGGTCACAGCTCTCTAACCTGAGAGATACTAGGTCACAGCTCTCTAACCTGAGAGATACTAGGTCACAGCTCTCTAACCTGAGAGATACTAGGTCACAGCTCTCTAACCTGAGAGATACTAGGTCACAGCTCTCTAACCTGAGAGATACTAGGTCACAGCTCTCTAACCTGAGAGATACTAGGTCACAGCTCTCTAACCTGAGAGATACTAGGTCACAGCTCTCTAACCTGAGAGATACTAGGTCACAGCTCTCTAACCTGAGAGATACTAGGTCACAGCTCTCTAACCTGAGAGATACTAGGTCACAGCTCTCTAACCTGAGAGATACTAGGTCACAGCTCTCTAACCTGAGAGATACTAGGTCACAGCTCTCTAACCTGAGAGATACTAGGTCACAGCTCTCTAACCTGAGAGATACTAGGTCACGTACAGTAGAGTTTTGCAGATGTTATCGCAGGTGCAGCAAAATGCTTATGTTTCTAGCTCCAACAGTGCAGCAATATCGTGTGTGTGTGTGTGTGTGTGTGTGTGTGTGTGTGTGTTGCTGCCGCCGTGAACCTGGTGACAGCACTTCCCAGGTCCGATTAGTGTCATACACTCTGGGGATCTGGTGTCGGCTAAGCCTTTCAGTTTCTAAGAACTTCCCCTTAGAATCCCCCTTTCACACACACATACATACGCATGCGACAGAGACCTTTGAGAAGGATGGGAAGGACAAGGAGGGAGAGAAATGGTTGGGAGAGAGAGGGAAACAGAGACATGGTTGGTTTGCTCTACTCTGACCCCCCCCCCCCCCATCTCCAGTTTCTAAACTCAGCCTCACACCTCGCTGGCGTAGTCTGATAGCCGGTCCTTATCTTGTGTGTCTGCTGGCTGTCTCCCACACAGAGACCAAGTAGACAACTACAGCAGGCTTTCCTGTCCCCCTGTTCCTGTCTGAAAACACCCTACCTTTTAGCTAGCCACCAGGTGTGTGTCTCTCTCTCTGTGTGTCTCTCTCTGTGTGTCTCTCTCTGTGTGTCTCTCTCTGTGTGTCTCTCTCTGTGTCTCTCTCTCTGTGTCTCTCTCTCTGTGTCTCTCTCTCTGTGTCTCTCTCTGTGTCTCTCTCTGTGTCTCTCTCTGTGTGTCTCTCTCTCTGTGTCTCTCTCTCTGTGTCTCTCTCTCTGTGTCTCTCTCTCTGTGTCTCTCTCTCTGTGTCTCTCTCTCTGTGTCTCTCTCTCTGTGTCTCTCTGTGTGTGTGTGTGTTGCTCCTTTTCATCTGTGCTGTTAGCTGAGTAAGGTCACTGTGTAGTCAACAGCACCAGGATTATACTATTTACCCTGTCCTAGAGTTCTGGTGTTGCTGTCTCCAGACATATGACCTGGAGTCTGGACAGTGATCCACTACCTACTAGGAGCAATGCCCATCTAACTAATGTTAAACACACTTACATGTGGATGATGCCTATTGGCTAGACAGGGACAGGGCGAGAGAGAAAGGCCCAAAAAGATAAATAAATGTTTACCTACGAGGATGAATGAGATTGTCTAATATTCAAAATTACTTTGCTTTATAGATAAATGGATTGAAGTATTTTGGTGCTGGTGTCACGGAAGGGAAGGCAGCAATGTTTTGGGTTAACCAACGCTATCAAACATTAGTTTCATGAGGGGAGATGTATTTTCAGAGTTCCAACAGGGCCCTGGTTTGGGGGAAATCGAGAAGAGACCTTGTAATGTCACATACCTCTTGCCTTGTGATTGTGTGTGACCCTTCATTGGGGTTGTCAACCAGGTGCATCCTCAGCGAGCCCTGATGACATCACAGGAAGTTCCTCTCCTCAGGGTTCTAGAACTCTTCCTGCATTAAACAATGCATTGTGTGTGTGTGTGTGTGTGTTTTCAACATAACCTTCCGCTGAGGGTAAACCTTGAGCGTGTGTGTGTGAGCGAGCGAGAGAATATGGTAATGAATGTACTGGGATGAAGGAGAGCAGTAGATGCTGAGTGGGAGCCCAGGTCACTGCACAGTAAGCATGTGTTGGCGTCTGTACCTCTAACCTGTCTTTGTGTGTGTCTCCAGGCGAGGTATGAGCTGGTTTCAGTGGACGGTGAGTCTCTGCAGCGTGTGACCCATCCGCATGCAGTGTTCAGCAACAAGGCCAATGACCCAGTGGTGTTCGTCAAGATTTTCAAGGGAACAGCTGACTTGCATCAGAGGAATCCACTGTCAGGCTTACACAAGTACTACACACAGTATTTTTATTGAACCTTTATTTAACTAGGCAAGTCAGTTACAATGACGGCCTACAGCGGCCAAACCCGGAAGACGCTAGGCCAATTGTGCGCCGCCCTATGGGACTCCCAATCACAAACATATGTGATGCATTCTGGATTCGAACCAGAGACTGTAGTGACGGCTCTTGCACTGAGATGTAGTGCCTTAGACCGCTGCCCCACTCGGGAGCCCAGTACTACTGGCCTGTCTACAAGGATGCTCTGAGGTGCAGTTCACCCATCCACTGGAAATTATCTGAAATGGTGTTCAAACCAGAACACATGTCGACTTAAAGAGGAGGAGATGGCTCGCTCCAGCTAGGCTGTAATGGAAGGGAATGGTCTATTCTCAGAGGAGAGCAGCATGGGTACCTCGACACTGACCAATAAGCTTGCTTCTCCTCTAGGGCAAAAAGGATAATGGTTGTTTCCATAGCAAACAGGAAATACTGCCAAAATTAAAATGTTTTTACATTTTGTTGTAACTGCAGTCGACATGTGGGACTACTGTGCTTGCTTTGTGTATAACAATAATGTGATAAATACTATTTATCAAAGATGGACTTGATTATATGTATCCTTTTTCTTATATGAACTTACATTTTTGGAGAAAACACCCCATAGAATAAAAGGTTATCTAGCATTGTCAGAAGTCAGCAGCTAGCTATCCATATTAGTATATGGATCATCAATGGACGGGAACTTTATTTTGTGAAAGCAGAGAACAAAAAACATGCACACGTAACCACATGCACCGTTCCAGGGAGCATCTCAGTCCATAGGGGTCCTGCCAGAGAGCGATGACTGTATCCAGCGTTATGAGATTTATAGTCCAGATTAAGCCTCTGCATTATGTCAAAAGTCATCGTTGTAGTTTAATAGATGTCTAGTACATTGGTACAAAATTCAGCTCTGTTTAAAGTAGTGTTTCTGGCCTGTTGAAAACTGTTTCTGGCCAACAGAGCCATGTTTCTGGATCAGGCTTGATGACATGCTTGTGGACTGAGCCTGTGAAGACGTGTTGGAGAACCTAAATGTTAAACGCAGGATATGAGGACCAGTGGCATGGCTTAAACTAGGACTACAAGTCTCCCGGGTGGCGCAGTGGTCTAGGGCACTGCATCGCAGTGCTAGCTGCGCCACCAGAGTCTCTGGGTTCGCGCCCAGGCTCTGTCGCAGCCGGCTGCAACCGGGAGGTCCGTGGGGCGACGCACAATTGGCCTAGCGTCGTCCGGGTTAGGGAGGGTTTGGCCGTTAGGGATATCCTTGTCTCAGTATGTAATATATAAAATGTATGCACTCTACTGTAAGTCGCTCTGGATAAGAGCGTCTGCTAAATGACTAAAATGTAATGTAAATGGGTGAGAGAGGGGCTGGGTAGAGTGAAGGTAGGAGAGAGGGGCTGGGGTGAGAGAAGGTAGAAGAGAGGGGCTGGGGTGAGAAGTTGGGGGTAGAGAGAAGGTAGGAGAGAGGGGCTAGGACTGGGGAGAGAGAAGTTGGGGTGAGAGAGAAGGTAGGAGAGAGGGGCTGGGGTGAGAAGTTGGGGGTAGAGAGAAGGTAGGAGAGAGGGGCTAGGACTGGGGAGAGAGAAGTTGGGGGTAGAGAGAAGGTAGGAGAGAGGGGCTGGGGTGAGAGAGAAGGTAGGAGAGAGGGGCTAGGACTGGGGTGGGAGAGGGACTGTGGGTCTGGTGCAGGGAGTGGGGCTAAGGCTGGGATAGATCCATGGAAAAGAGGGACTGCATGGGTCTGGGAAGGGCTGATTCCAGGTCAAAGGCTAAGTTTAGGTTCCCAACTCCAAAGAATCACCATTACGCATAGTGCCTTTTACATTTATGAGACAAAGGGCCTGAGAGATGCTTACATATGACTTGCTGGAGTGTTTGGCTGGTGACAAATGCTGCTGTATAATGTTCAAAGGCAGTATGGTCAAATAAGCTTCTGTTATATACATTTAGTTGATGCATAATATGCACGTAACTAGCATGTAAGCAGGTGCATCTATAATGCCTTTTGATCATCATACAAATTGATCACAGTAAATGTTCATTTTATTTACACTTTACACAGTCTTCCTGTGTCTCTGGATTGTGTTCTTTCGTTAATGGAAGTAGTTCAGTTATCAACTGATAAATGTGAATCCTAACTTCCACTTAAGTCACATTTTTACTAAGGCCGGGATTCGTCCAAAGGCGCATTGTGCATTGCACAGTGCTCCATCTCGCCTTTTATATAAATCCCAGCTCTAGTCCTGCATTAATATCAATGGCAGAGAGTGAAAATGTGTTAGGATTCGCCCCGAAAAGCCTTCTTCACTTCAGCCAGTTGCAACATATATATATATATATATATATATATATATATATATATATATATATACAGTGGGGCAAAAAGTATTTAGTCAGCCACCAATTGTGCAAGTTCTCCCACTTAAAAAGATGAGAGAGGCCTGTAATTTTCATCATAGGTACACTTCAACTATGACAGACAAAATTAGAAAAAAAATCCAGAAAATCACATTGTAGGATTTTTAATTAATTTATTTGCAAATTATGGTGGAAAATAAGTATTTGGTCATCTACAAACAAGCAAGATTTCTGGCTCTCACAGACCTGTAACTTCTTCTTTAAGAGGCTCCTCTGTCCTCCACTCGTTACCTGTATTAATGGTGTAACAGTATAACTTTAAACCGTCCCCTCGCCCCGACACAGGCGCGAACCAGGGACCTTCTGCACACATCAACAACTGACACCCACGAAGCATCGTTACCCATCGCTCCACAAAAGCCGCAGCCCTTGCAGAGCAAGGGGAAACCCTACTTAAGTCTCAGAGCAAGTGACGTAACTGATTGAAATGCTAGTAGCGCGTACCCGCTAACTAGCTAGCCATTTCACATCCGTTACAATGGCACCTGTTTGAACTTGTTATCAGTATAAAAGACACCTGTCCACAACCTCAAACAGTCACACTCCAAACTCCACTATGGCCAAGACCAAAGAGCTGTCAAAGGACACCAGAAACAAAATTGTAGACCTGCACCAGGCTGGGAAGACGGAATCTGCAATAGGTAAGCAGCTTTGTTTGAAGAAATCAACTGTGGGAGCAATTATTAGGAAATGGAAGACATACAAGACCACTGATAATCTCCCTCGATCTGGGGCTCCACGCAAGATCTCACCCCGTGGGGTCAAAATGATCACAAGAACGGTGAGCAGAAATCCCAGAACCACACGGGGGGGCCTGGTGAATGACCTGCAGAGAGCTGGGACCAAAGTAACAAAGCCTACCATCAGTAACACACTACGCCGCCAGGGACTCAAATCCTGCAGTGCCAGACGTGTCCCCCTGCTTAAGCCAGTACATGTCCAGGCCCGTCTGAAGTTTGCTAGAGAGCATTTGGATGATCCAGAAGAAGATTGGGAGAATGTCATATGGTCAGATGAAACCAAAATATAACTTTTTGGTAAAAACTCAACTCGTCGTGTTTGGAGGACAAAGAATGCTGAGTTGCATCCAAAGAACACCATACCTACTGTGAAGCATGGGGGTGGAAACATCATGCTTTGGGGCTGTTTTTCTGCAAAGGGACCAGGACGACTGATCCTTGTAAAGGAAAGAATGAATGGGGCCATGTATCGTGAGATTTTGAGTGAAAACCTCCTTCCATCAGCAAGTGCATTGAAGATGAAACGTGGCTGGGTCTTTCAGCATGACAATGATCCCAAACACACCACCCGGGCAACGAAGGAGTGGCTTCGTAAGAAGCATTTCAAGGTCCTGGAGTGGCCTAGCCAGTCTCCAGATCTCAACCCCATAGAAAATCTTTGGAGGGAGTTGAAAGTCCATGTTGCCCAGCAACAGCCCCAAAACATCACTGCTCTAGAGGAGATCTGCATTGAATTATGGGCCAAAATACCAGCAACAGTGTGTGAAAACCTTGTGAAGACTTACAGAAAACGTTTGACCTCTGTCATTGCCAAAAAAGGGTATATAACAAAGTATTGAGATAAACTTTTCTTATTGACCAAATACTTATTTTCCACCATATAAATTAAATTCATAAAAAATCCTACAATGTGATTTTCTGGATTTTTTTTCTCATTATGTCTGTCATAGTTGAAGTGTACCTATGATGAAAATTACAGGCCTCTCTCATCTTTTTAAGTGGGAGAACTTGCACAATTGGTGGCTGACTTTGCCCCACTGTATATACACACACACACACACACACACACACACACACACACACACACACACACACACACACATATATATATGTATATGTATGTGTACCAATGCACCACAGGGAATTCCAACAACCATGGGGACATTGTGTATCTTTTCATAAAAAGTCATTTTGTCGAAGAAATTTACAGCATGAAAATATACATGAATGACTACAAACACCACAGATTAATAAACAAAACACTAAATACACAAATATATAATTGTATATTTATGCACTCTAAGGAAGAAAACAAACAAGACTCATAAACAAACGCGTTGCTTTGGTCTAGACGCAGTGGCTACATTTGAAATATATATATTTTTTTGCGTAAAGGACTAGAATGTCGTTCGTTGTTAGACATTTACACAGCAAATGGTTATTATGGGATACTGAAAAACAGTGAGAGATGTGAAAAGGGTTCACTACACCTGTGCTACTTATTCCACTTGTGTTAAAATCATGCTACAGAGGATATGATGGAGGTATCTGTTTCTATGTGATGAACACACATGAAATATTATTTGGATTAAATGCTTTGTGTTAACACATGTAGTCTGAAGATGCCAAACACAACAAATTATGAAGATATGTGACATGAATGATGATGATCTTTCATTTGGCTGTCAATCTCATTGAACAATGATGACCATTAACGTGCTGACCAATGTAAACCTTGGCTAAAAGCTGGATATTTCCCAAATTTTTGTATATACCGGTACACTGAACAAAAATAAAGATGGAACATGTAAAGTGTTGGTCCCCCCAAAAAATCACACATTTTCCATATGCACAAAAAGCTTATTTCTCTCAAATTTGTTTACATCCCTGTTAGTGAGCATTTCTCCTTTGCTAAAATAATCCAACCACTTTACAGGTATGGCATAAAAAGAAGCTGATTAAACAGGATTATTACACAGGTGCACCTTGTGCTGGGGACAATAAAAGGCCACTTTAAAATGTGCAGTTTTGTCACACAACACAATGCCACAGATGTGTCAGGTTTTGAGGGAGCGTGCAATTGGCAGCTGACTGCAGGAATGTCCACCAGAGCTGTTGCCAGATAATTAAATGTTCATTTGTCTACCATAATCCACCTCCCACGTTGTTTTAGAGAATTTTGCAGTACGTCCAACCGGTCTCAGAACCGCAGACCATGTGTAACCACGCCAGCCCAGGACCTCCACATCTGGCTTCTTCACCTGTGAGATTGTCTGGGGGGTATTTATGTCATTAATAAAGCTCTTTTGGAAAAAATTGTCTGGGTCTGGCTCCTCAGTGGGTGGGCCTATGCCCTCCAAGGCCCACCCATGGCTGCACCTGTGCCCAGTCATGTGAAATCCATAGATTATGGCCTAATGAATTTATTTCAATTGACTGATTTCCTTATGAACGGTAACTCAGTAAAATCTTTGAAATTGTTGCATGTTGCGTTTATATTACAGTAAGTTGAATCAAAATGCAGCTTGGTCAACAAAAAATTATTGAGTTTGTAAAATATGATGTAAAAAATGATTTTTAATGCATGCAATAGATCATTCCACTCTTTCTAGACATTTTCCAATTCTTATTGATCATCTCATTGGGATATGTGTGGTCCTGCAAAGATATATAAAAATCTTTATTATACTTTGTATATTAAACCCACAATGGTACCGGTGTTACCACAAAATATCTTCAGGCGCTATATAAAAAATATACACATCATCATCATATATCATATTGATTTTTATTTATCTGTTAAGAATCTTTTTTTATATACTTTGTTTTACTCTGTAATACAAAAGATCACACCTCTAGTTGAATCCATTCTTATGAGAAAGCACAACTGAAGACCACCTTATTAATTCATGGTTCCCAGCATAGACATAGAATTACATTATAGTAAGTTTATTTCTATGGTTCCCAGTGGCTGCCAATATGTTGACCAGAGATTTCAGTCCCATCCCCCTTGGAGCTCCCAAGGCAATAACATAACCAGTGTAACAGTTCCATAATGACCGGGGTGTCATGCCTTAGGCTACTCTATCATGCAATGTCCAGCACAAACCCCTACATTATCTGGACCGACTCTGACAGACAGGGAAAGACATGCAATCATGCCACCCACATTATCTACATGTCAGTGAGGGAGTCTCACAGTCAGGGATAGGAAGACTAGGAAGTGTTATTTGTTTTTTTTGAGTGAGGGAGGGAGAGGGGGGGGGTCTAGTAATACTCGGAAGAGTATTCACAGTCCAGAGTGTGTGACAGTGAGAGAGGACAAGGGAGGGAGGTCTACAGTACAGTTTGGCATTGATATTTTGTTGCTTTCACTGTGATACCATCAGGGAAAGTGCCACCAAAGGCTTCCTGATCCACGACCCCTGACCTCACGGATCCAAGAAGGCTCCATAACAGTCCCAGCAGCCGATGCAGCATCAATATCTTTGACGGGCAGCTTTAGTTTTAACCAATAAATGTTTGTTTTTTCCTTTGATATGAAAATCTGTGCTAGTTAACAGGAAAGAGAGAGAGATTTGTTTCTTCCTTTGATATGAGAGCGAGATCTCCCAAGCTGCACTCTCTCTTATTGCTACATGCTTCTATCTCTTCTGTGTCCATACAAAGAGGTCAACTACATGAGAAAGACAGAACAGTCACGTCCAGAACTGAAAAGAGCATTATGAATTTTTGTGCAAAATGATCCCAGGTATTCTCTTGGTGTAGCCTAGTTTGTGTCTTAGCCGGTGTTGATAACTGAATGGTTGACACCTACTATGTGCAAAGAGTCCTTATACATTCCATTAAAATACTCCAGTGTTTCTGTAACTCAGAAAAGACCAGGCTGTAGCTTAAAATTGCTACGTCTAGATCAGTTGATGATCCATTGAATAGTGTATATGTAACATGAGAACACATTGTAAAAGTGGGACTTTTGCTCTGAGTCCTGTGGACAAACGTAAACACAGTCGAGGGGTGATGTCATCTTTATTGTGATGTCATCATTATGTGCTGGTCGTCAGATAGTCACCCCTGTGTGCTATATACAGATATGATTTCACTTGATCTGAGATCTGTGCCCTTTTTCTGCGACTCCCATTGCTTTCAATACCCTGATTTGAGCAAGGTTTGAGTGATGCCTGCTTGTTTCTCAAGTCAAAAGTCATAGTATACGTCCCATAGAGTGCTGGTACTATAGCTGGGAAATCAAACCCATGTGAGAAGGCAATGAGGATGTGTTGGTCTGAGGGTGAATCTCAATCTGGAAAGGAAGCCACTTTAAACTGTTGAGATACACCCTAAACTTCTTTCAAGTCCGAATGACGAAATGATGGAGTCCTTTCTGACTGCAGGTAGTCAGCTGTTCCTGTGAGGGCCTAGAGGAGGGTGCATCCCAGTGTCTAGTAGAGTAAATCAACCCTGAGACAGAGATGCTCCCTTAATGTCCATGACAGCATACACACTTAGAAAAAAGGGTTCCAAAAGTATACTTCGGCTGTCCCAATGGGGGAACCCTTTTTGGTTTGAGGTTCTGCCTGGAACCAAAAGGGTTCTATCTGGAACCAAAACTAGTTATTCAAAGGGTTATCCTATGGGAACAGACAAAGAACCCGTTTAGGTTCTAGATAGCACATTCTTTCCCAAGAGTGTAGAGAAGTAAAGAGTGCTGGTACTGTGGTTAGGGGAGTAAGTCCAGGTACACCCTCTGTAGTCTGGATGCAAATTTAAAACGGTAACCTGTTCTCTATCCAAAATAAGTGCACTACATAGCGAATAGGGTTCCATTTTGGACGCAGACCTCTCAGTAGCAGTGATGGGGAAATCAGATCAAATCAGGGTGCTGGTACTAATTGTCATGGGAGCGAGAGGACACTGGGGTTAGACAACGCCCTGTCTGGTCTCTAAATCTCACTGGGGTTAGACAACGCCCTGTCTGGTCTCTAAATCTCACTGGGGTTAGACTACGCCCTGTCTGGTCTCTAAATCTCACTGGGGTTAGACTACGCCCCTGTCTGGTCTCTAAATCTCACTGGGGCATGAGGACACCCTTGTATGGTCCCTCTAGATCTCAGTAGCGGCGATCTCCTCGAAGTGGATGTCGTTGCTGCCGCTGTGGATGTCGTAGTCCTCTACATCTCTGTTCTCCAGCTCTAGACTGAGCTCTCTCATCACTCTCTCCAGATCTCTGTTCCTCCTGTACATCTGGATGTAGTTCTGCTGCAGCTGCTTCTGGTAGCGGATCACCTTTTCCTTTTCCTGCTGCCAGACCCTCCTCTCCTCCTCAAATCCACCCCACCCCTCCTCACTGCTCCTCCTCTCGTACATCAGCTCTGCCCTCAGCCTCTCCACCTGACACACAACACATGGATTGATTGGTTGATTAACTGATTAATGGAAGTTATTTGATAATTTCAAAATCCATATGAAGTTGTTCTATCACAATGTTAAAACAATACACAACAGAGCAGTATAAGTATTATTCAAGCACTATTCTGCAATGAAAATGGTAAAAAAATTATTGAAACAAGGTCGGTCATTGTTTTTTCAAGTGTGTGGTTTTAACATGTATTAAAGTACAGGTTTTACTGTCTGAACACCAATAGAGAAACCACAGAAACGAGTGCAATGGTGTGAGGGTTGGGGGTTCATATGAGACTGAAAGAAAGTATAAACATCGTTGTTGTTGGAGCTCACCTGTTGCCTGAGTCCCAGCACAGCTTCAGCACTCTGCCTCTGAGCCTTGGTCTCATCACTCTCCCCTCCCCAACCCAGCCTCCCCTCCTCCGCATCTCGGTACCCCACAGAGGGGCTGAGGCCCTCCCTTCCACCCCCCACACCCCCACGCCCCTGGGGGAGGGGCAGGCTCATACATTGGCCCTTAGTGGCTAGTGCCTGGCCTCCAGGAAGATAACCTCCTTCCTGATTGGCCAGGGTATCTCGGAGGCGGGCCAACTCTTCGTCCAAGCGTCCGACTTTCTCGCGGAGCAGCTCGGCTTCGCTCTTCCTGCGCTGGAGCTCATTCTCGCAGACCTCCAGCTCCAGGGAGCGTGTTCGTAGGGCCGGCCCAGCCTCCTGGGTCGTAGCCTGGCTGTTCTGGAGATCGGACCTTAGCTCTCTCAACTGGGACTTCAGGACCACCAGCTCCCCGCCCTTCTGGCTCAGCTCTGACTGGCACTCCTTCAGTTGCTGTTTCAAAAGGGAGATCTCACCTGATTTCTGACACACCTGGGGAGGGAAGGAAGGAGGAAATGAGGGAGAATAAATATTTTGTGAATATTGAGATCACTTACTTTGAAATGGTGTACATGAATCAACCCTAATGTCTGACCCACACACCTCCCACTTGGTCTCTTCTAGGCGTGGTCCCAGCTGGGTCTGCTCTCTCTGTATAGAGGCACACCTCCTCTCCAGCTCTTCCCTGTTCTGCAGCAGAGAGGAGAAGTCCTCCTGAAGCTTCTTCTTCTCTTGCTGCAGTTGGAACACCTGAAATAAAGACACAGACAGTTACATGCTGACCACACCGCTCACGTCGCATTTGCGAGCATTGCAAAATAAATTGTAACATACATGTTATTCAATTATTGCACCCACACTGCTCGCGTGCCCCATTGAGCGTCTGCATTGCCAAGCGCTAATATAGAAGTCAGTTCTATTTGTGACGCTGAATGGAGTGCAAGTCCTGCCTCTCCCATCTCCTCATTGGTTTATAGAAGCAGATACCCACGTGCCATCTCCTCATTGGTTATGCCCACGTGGGTGATTGAAAGATGAACTGAGTTCGGTCGGTCATCGTGGTAACTATGGAAGTTAGATGCCAATCGCCATATAAAGTCCAAAGAAGAAAAAGCCTGGAAGGAGGAGGGATGACTAGAAACGATTCGGTTGACCGTTTTATGTGTGGATTAATTTTCGGAGTAGAGGACCTTGTGCCCCGTGTGGCTCAGTTGGTAGAGCATGGCGCTTGCAACGCCAGGGTTGTGGGTTCGATTCCCACGGGGGGCCAGTACAAAAAAAGTATGAATGTATGTACTTGTAAGTCGCTCTGGATAAGAGAGTCTGCTAAATGACTTAAATGTAAATGTAATGTGCATTTCAGGTAAGATAGCAACTCAACGTTTATATCCCAGGACAAATTAGCTAGCAACAGCAAGCTAAATTGCCATAAATGTTTAATGCTTTTCAACCTGTCCCCAAATTAATATAATTGGTTCAGAGTTTGTTTTGATATTTCAACCTGCGTGTCGGGATCGCGTTTGGTGTGGGGAACAAAATCAATTTGCGCACAATGGTGCACGTGCGCGGCCTGTTTGGGTACGGTGTTAGGGTGACATTTTGACAGTCCGAAAATGAAGAGACGCTACCGAAACAGAAGTAACATATCATACAGTAATAAACAATAATAATAATAGCTTTTTATGTAACTTGCAACAATACCTGTCACACAAAGAAGGGCCCTGCTTCTCAAACTAAGTTGACTGAAGTATCTCTGTCTGTTACCTGTAGCTGTAAGGCCTGTTGTACTCTCTGGGCCTTCTGTGAAGCCTGTTTCATCTTAGAGGAACAGCTCTGTCTCAGCTCTTCCAGCTCTCTCTCACAGCGAAGCTGCTTCTTCTCGTATACCTACAGGACAGGAGGTCAGGGGATAGACGTCACAGTTTAGAGGTTACATACAGTTACCACATCCAGAGGTCAAACTGTGAACCAGCACTAGTATGGCTCAAAAGTATACCGGTACACTGAACAAAAATATAAATGTAACATGTAATGTGTTGTTGCCATGTTTCATGAGCTGAAATAAAAGATCCCAGACATTTTCCATACGCACAAAAAGCTTATTTTTTCCGCAAATTATGTGCACAAATGTGGTTACATCCCTGTTAGTGAGCATTTCTCCTTTGCCAAGTTAATCCATCCACCTGACAGGTGTGGCATATCAAGAAGCTGATAAAATAACATGATCATTACACAGGTGCTCCTTGTGCTGGGTACAATAAAAAAACACTCTAAAATATGCAGTTTTGTCACACAACACAATGCCACAGATGTCTCAAGTTTTGAGGGAGCGTGCAATTGGCATGCTGACTGCAGGAATGTCCACCAGAGCTGTTGCCAGACAATCTAATGTTCATAAGCCACCTCCCACATCGTTTTAGTGAATTTGGCAGTACGGCCAACAGGCCTCACAACCGCAGACCATGTTTAACCACGCCAGCCCAGGACCTCCACATACGGCTTCTTCACCTGCGGGATCGTCTGAAACCAGCCACCCAGACAGCTGATGACACTGAGGAGTATTTCTGTCTGTAATAAAGCCCTTTTGTGGGAGAAACTAATTCTGATTGGCTGGGCCTGGCTCCCAAGTGGGTGGGCCTAGGCCTTCCCAGGCCAATCCTTGGCTGCGCCCCTGCCCAGTCATGTGAAATCCATAGATTAGGGCGTAATTTATTTATTTAAATATCAACTGTATCATTGAAATTGTAGCATGTTTCATTTATATTTTCGTTCAGTATATATGGAATAATTGAGCTTAGTAATAGAACCAGCAGAAATGACAGAAACAAACATTTTAATCATATTGCTCCTCGAGGAAACACTTTAGGCCTGCTTAAATCCCCTCTCACCTGACAGATGGCGGCCTCGTTCTCGTCCAGGTTCTCTCTGAGTTGCTGCAGCTCCAGGTCTCTCTCCCTCAACTTCTCCTCCAGCTCCCTAACCACCCCCTCGTAACCCTCCAGGGTCGGGGGCGAGCGCCCACACGACCCGCTGTCCGACAGGGGCTGGCCTCGCCCACTCAGCGACCCTGTGCTCTTACTGGACGACGACCGCCCGCTGTCCGAGTTTGAGTGACCGTGGGAGGTAGAGTGGGCGTGACCTCCGTTGATCCCCGACCCCCCGTTTGTGGTGGTGGTTCTCCCAGGCTCCGGGCCCACCCCGGACCCCACAGACCCTGAACCCGACCCGGAGGCCTCGCTATTGGCCAGGCTGCTGTGGGTGGGCAGGCTGGACAGGGAGTTACGGCCAGAGTCTGACATGGAGCAGGAATGGCTGCTGCGAGCGTTGCGTCCTCCGCTGTATGAGTTCCTCTTGCTATCTGAGGAAGAGGACGAGCCGACCAGAGGTACAACGTTCCCGTAGCTCCCCGTGCCATTGACCACGTTATTGAACACGGTATTCACGTTATTGACCACTGTATTTCCGTTATTCCCGTTGATAGACAGGGGCATGAGGAGGTTGAGGGTGCCTTGGCTCTCAGAGAGGTTGCCCCCTGGTCTCAGGGAGAGGTACTGCACTGAGTGGCGGTTCATCGGGACCACCGGTTTGAACGCGGTGGGACGGATCAGAACCTTCTCCATGTTCTGCAATGGAAGACAGTATTTGTTAATGAAGACAGTATTTGTTAATGAAGACATTATTTGTTAATGGGAGACAGTATTTGTTAATGAAAACACTATTTGTTAATGAAGATAGTATTTGTTAATGAAGACATTATTTGTTAATGGGAGACAGTATTTGTTAATGAAAACACTATTTGTTAATGAAGATTGTATTTGTTAATGAAGACAGTATTTGTTAATGGAAGACAGTATTTGTTAATGGAAGACAGTATTTGTTAATGAAGACATTATTTGTTAATGAAGACAGTATTTGTTAATGAAGACAGTATTTGTTAATGGTTCCTGTTGTTCGTATCAAGTGCATTTCCAGAAAACTCACTTTAATACATCTTAACATTGTTGTTGTTAATGATAAATAATGAATTATTATCATGTTCATGATTTTCCTTATTGCCTGATATCAATCTAGACAAGACCCTCTCAATCCTGTAGTATCATAGCTCCGACCAACACTTTACTGGCATTACCTTGTTAAATAAAGGGAAAGAAATATAAAAGAAACTGACGTTGGTGATTTATACCAGCAGTGTTAATTAGAAATGCATGGTCTCCTCCCATTGAAGACAGGCACACTGATAGGACGGAAGGTCATTCTGAAAGCTCTGATTGGCTTCATTAATAGTCACAGGTTTCCAGTACGCAGCTTTTGTAATGATTTTGAGTATAACTTTTTGAGGCTCTGAGGACCCGTGCCAAATCTTTTCAGCCTCCTGAGGGGGAAGAGGTGTTGTGTCCTTTTCACAACTGTAGATGTGTGTGGACCATGACAGTTCCTTAGTGATGTGGACACCGAGGAACTTGAAGCTCTCGACTTGCTCTACAAGAGCCCTGTCGATGTGGAAGGGGGCGAGCTCGGTCCTCCGTTTCTTGTAGTCCACAACCAGCTCCTTTGTCTTGTTGACGTTGAGGAAGAGGTTGTTGCCCGAGCACCGCACTGCCAGGTCTCTGACCTCCTCCCTGTTGGCCGTCTCATCGGCATCGGTGATCAGGCATACCACCATTGTGTCATCAGTAAACGTAATGATGATATTGGAGTTGTGCACTACCACACAGTCGTGGGTGAACAGGGAGTACAAGAGGGGACTAAGCACGCACCCGATGGGCCCCCGTGTTGATGGTCAGTGTGGCGGATGTGTTGTTGCCTACCCTTACCCACTGGTCCAGGATCCAGTTGCAGAGGGAGGTGTTCAGTGGTCCTTAGCTTAGCAGGGTCCTTAGCTTAGAGATGAGCTTGGAGGGCACTATGGTGTTGAACTCTGAGCTGTTTTCAATTAACAGCATTCTGACATAGGTGGTCCTCTTGTCCAGGTGGGAGAAGGCAGTGTGGACTGCAGTAGAGATTGCTGTCATGCAGAGCAGTGGAATGACTCTTCAGCTGTGAAAAGCTGCCTTGTCTCATTGAGGCTCTCTGCTCCCTCTGATACCTGTTGACCCTCACCTGCACATCTTTGGAGTTCCATTCATGAAGTGTGTCGTGTCTTTGGCTATGCCGGATTAAGTGATATGACATGCTATTCTATAAAATCCTTTCTCTGTAATTAATATTACCTGAGTGAGCTAATCATGTAAATGTAATTAACTAGAAAGTTGGGGCACCACAAAATAATATTTATAGAGCAGTTAACTTCTGAATAAACTCTTAAAGACCTAGTAATATTTTACATCAATAGCAGTCAATATTTATCGTCACCTTATTTCAGTCTCATCTGAAAGTTGTAAATTCTTGGTTATCTTCACAAACCCTGGCTAACAAGTTGAATCAGCAATAGAAAATTGGGTTTAATTATTTATTAACTAAATACCTAACTAATCACACAGAATTACATATACACAGAATGAATCATACGTTGATTACAAATTATATCATAAAGGAAAACGTCCCTAGCGGACGGAACAGATATGACAGCTGGTTACACAAAGAAAAGGGGGCTGGGTTTGAGTGAAAGAGCGGGAAGACTGAAGAACAAAGGGAAAAGCGATGTCTATCGTAAATACAGAATCTTATGCCTTCTAGATTACCGCCCTGTCACGCCCTGGCCTTAGTATTCTTTGTTTTCTTTATTATTTTAGTTAGGTCAGGGTGTGACATGGGGAATGTTTGTGTTTTGTCGGTTTTGGGTGATTATATGGTAAAGGGGGTGTTGGGTGTAGTGTATGGGTTTGTGTTGAGTGCATGTGTCTAGCTGTGTCTATGTTGGTTTAGTTTTCTAGGAGAGTCTATGGTTGCCTGAATGAGTTCCCAATTAGAGACAGCTGATTTCTGTTGTCTCTGATTGGGAGCCATATTTAGGGTAGCCATAGGCTTTCATTGGATGTGGGTAAGTGTCTATGTTATACGTTTGTAGCCTGTATGTGCACTTCGTTCTTAGCTTCACGATCGTTTTCTTGTTTTGTTAGTGTGTAAGTGTTTTTTGTTTTGTTTTTGCCTTCGTATTCATTAAAAGGAATATGGCTTATTTTCCTACTGCTGCGTTTTGGTCCGTCAATCCTCCACACGATCGTGACAGAATTACCCACCAATACAGGACCAAGCGGCATGTAAAGCGGCAACAGGACCCACCTACACAGGATTCTTGGACATGGGAGGAGATACTGGATGGTAAGGGGCCGTGGGCACAACAGGGAGAATATCGCCTTCCTCGTGAAGAGCTGGAGGCAGCTAAAGCCGAGAGGAGGCGATATGAGGAGGCAGCACGGAGACAAGGCTGGAAGCCCGTGAGTACAACCCAAACATTTCTTGGGGGGGGCCTTAAAGGGAGTGTGGCGAAGTCAGGTAGGAAACCTGCGCCTACTCAATGTACTTACCGTAGAGAGCGAGAGTACGGGCAGACACCGTGTTACGCAGTAGAGCGCAAGGTGTCTCCTGTACGCGTGCATAGCTCGGTTCGGTACATTTCAGCTCCTCGTATCGGCCGGGCTAGACTGAGTGTTGAGCCGTATGTCATGAAGCCGGCCCAACGCATCTGGTCACCAGTGCGTCTCCTCGGGCCGGCGTACATGACACCAGCCTTACGCATGGTGTCCCCGGTTCGCCTACATAGCCCGGTGCGGGTTTTTCCACCTTCCCGCACTGGTCAGGCGACGGGGAGCATACAACCAGGTAAGGTTGGGCAGGCTCGGCGCTCAAGGGAGCCAGTACGCATGCACGGTCCAGTATTTCCGGTGCCACCTCCCCGCCCCTACCCAGTACCACCAGTGCCTCCTCCACGCACTAGCCCTATGGTGCGTGTCTCCAGCCCTTTACCACCAGTGCATAAACCACGCACCAAGCCTCCTGTGTGTCCCCAGAGTCCTGTGCGTCCTGTTGCTGCTCCCCGCACTAGCCCTGAGATGCGTGTCCCCAGTCCGGTACCACCAGTTCCGGCACCACGCACTAGGCCTAATGTGCGCTCCCAGGGTCCAGTATGCCCTGTTCCTGCTCCCCGCACTAGCCCTGAGATGCGTGTCCCCAGCCCGGTACCACCAGTTCCGGCACCACGCACCAGGCCTACAGTGCGCCTCAGCCGGCAAGAGTCTGTCGTCTGCACAGCGATGCCTGAACTGCCCGTCTGCCAAGCGCCATCTGAGCCATCCGTCTACCCAGCGCCATCTGAGCCATCCGTCTACCCAGCGCCATCTGAGCCATCCGTCTACCCAGCGCCATCTGAGCCATCCGTCTGCCCCGAGCCATTAGAGCCGCCCGTCTGTCCCGAGCCGTTAGAGCCGTTCGTCAGTCAGGAGCCGCTAGAGCCATTCGTCAGACAGGATCTGCCAGAGCCGCCAACCAGACAGGATCTGCCAGAGCCGCCAACCAGACAGGATCTGCCAGAGCCGCCAACCAGACAGGATCTGCCAGAGCCGCCAACCAGACAGGATCTGCCAGAGCCGCCAACCAGACAGGATCTGCCAGAGCCGCCAACCAGACAGGATCTGCCAGAGCCGCCAACCAGACAGGATCTGCCAGAGCCGCCAACCAGACAGGATCTGCCAGAGCCGCCAACCAGACAGGATCTGCCAGAGCCGCCAACCAGACAGGATCTGCCAGAGCCGCCAAACAGACAGGATCTGCCAGATCCGTCAGCTAGCCATGAGCAGCCAGATCCGTCCGCTAGCCATGAGCAGCCAGATCCGTCCGCTAGCCATGAGCAGCCAGATCCGTCAGCCAGCCATGAGCAGCCAGATCCGTCCGCTAGCCATGAGCAGCCAGATCCGTCAGCCAGCCATGAGCAGCCAGATCCGTCAGCCAGCCATGAGCAGCCAGATCCGTCAGCCAGCCATGAGCAGCCAGATCCGTCAGCCAGCCATGAGCAGCCAGATCCGTCAGCCAGCCATGAGCAGCCAGATCCGTCAGCCAGCCATGAGCAGCCAGATCCGTCAGCCAGCCATGAGCAGCCAGATCCGTCAGCCAGCCATGAGCAGCCAGATCCGTCAGCCAGCCATGAGCAGCCAGATCTGTCAGCCAGCCATGGGCCGTCCCTCAGTCCGGAGCTGCAGTCCCTCAGTCCGGAGCTGCAGTCCCTCAGTCCGGAGCTGCAGTCCCTCAGTCCGGAGCTGCCGTCCCTCAGTCCGGAGCTGCCGTCCCTCAGTCCGGAGCTGCCGTCCCTCAGTCCGGAGCTGCAGTCCCTCAGTCCGGAGCTGCCGTTCCTCAGTCCGGAGCTGCCCCTTATCCTGGTGCTGCCCCTTATCCTGGTGCTCTCCCTTATCCTGGTGCTGCCCCTTAGTCCGGAGCTGCCCCTTAGTCCGGAGCTGCCCCTTAGTCCGGAGCTGCCCCTTAGTCCGGAGCTGCCCCTTAGTCCGGAACTGCCCCTTAATTCAGTGGGGTTAATGTGGAGGGGGGTCATTTGGAGGAAGCTAAGGAGGCGGTTAGTGACTGTGGTGGGGTGGGGACCACGACCAGTGCCGGAGCCGCCACCGTGGAAGGAAGCCCACCCAGACCCTCCCCTAGACTGTGTAATGGTGCGCCCGGAGTTCGCACCTTAAGGGGGGGTTATGTCACGCCCTGGCCTTAGTATTCTTTGTTTTCTTTATTATTTTAGTTAGGTCAGGGTGTGACATGGGGAATGTTTGTGTTTTGGGTGATTATATGGTAAAGGGGGTGTTGGGTGTAGTGTATGGGTTTGTGTTGAGTGCATGTGTCTAGCTGTGTCTATGTTGGTTTAGTTTTCTAGGAGAGTCTATGGTTGCCTGAATGAGTTCCCAATTAGAGACAGCTGATTTCTGTTGTCTCTGATTGGGAGCCATATTTAGGGTAGCCATAGGCTTTCATTGGATGTGGGTAAGTGTCTATGTTATACGTTTGTAGCCTGTATGTGCACTTCGTTCTTAGCTTCACGATCGTTTTCTTGTTTTGTTAGTGTGTAAGTGTTTTTTGTTTCGTTTTTGCCTTCGTATTCATTAAAAGGAATATGGCTTATTTTCCTACTGCTGCGTTTTGGTCCGTCAATCCTCCACACGATCGTGACACGCCCATTTGGAAAAGGAAAATGCAATAAATATTTACTCTGAGCTGCGCTTCGGTAGGTTGGTGGTAGATGGAAGGCCTTTGTCCTTTGAAGAATGTCTCTGCTGATAAATTGGATGCGTTGTAGTAACATCGTTGTGTGGATAGACGGGATACTCTGTCTGTTCTTTCCTAGCCCACGTTTGCAGCTGCTGTTGCTAAGTCAACGGCTAGGAGGTATCACTTCTGTAGTGAATAAGAGTTCAAAGTTCATACCATTCGCAACCAAAGCTCACGCTGAGGTTGGCTACGTTCTGTAGTCATTTTCTTGTTTAAAAAAATGACGGCTAGCCAGGGGCACACTCCAACACGCAGACATTATTTACAAACAATGCATTTGTGTTTAGTGAGTCCACCAGACCATAGGCAGTAGGGATAACCACGTGTTCTGTGGATAAGTGTGTGTGAATTTCACAATTTTCCTGTAAATGTAACGAGTACTTTGGGTTGTCAGGGAAAATGTATGGAGTAAAAAGTACAATATTTTCTTTAGGAATGTAGTGAAGTAAAAGTTGTCAAAAAGATAAATAGTAAAGTACAGATACCCCCCAAAACAACTTAAGTAGAACTTTAAAGTATGTTTACTTACAGTGGGAAGACAAAGTATGTGAACCCTTTAGAATTACCAGGATTTCTGCATAAATTGGTCAGAAAATTGTATCTGATCTTCATCTAAGTCACAACAATAGACAAACAGTCTGCTTAAACTAATAACACACAAACAATGATAATTGTTCATGTCTTTATTGAACACACTGTGTAAACATTCACAGTGCAGGTTGGAAAAAGTATGTGAACCCTTGGATATAATAACAGGTTGACCCTCCTTTGGCAGTGTAACCGATGTGAAATGGCTAGCTAGTTAGCGGTGGTGTTGGTTTTGTCTTGATTGTTTTCACCTGTTGCTTATTTTGGTTCATTAAGGGTCTATTTAAACTTCCAGTGCCCGCCTGCTTTTTTGCAGGCTTATTCTTACTGTCTGTGGTGAAGTTTTCCTCCTGCGTAATTGTTGTATGTTATTTTCCTTGTTTTTGGAGACATACCTGTTTTATGGTCATTGCCTGTTTGTTGGCTAGACCAAGCGAAATAAACACATCTATTGGAAGTATTGCTCTCTGCGCCTGACTCTACACCCACCACTCCTAGAATTCCATGACCGACGCATACCATTACATATTTGTGATCATTGTTGAGTGGTCCCTGCAGCGTACTATTGCAAATATGTGTTTGGAACAGGAGCAACAGAATGTATGATGCAACACATACGTTTAAACAGCATTATTGTCTTAAAAGCATCTAAACAATATTTTGTGCTATTTTTCTTCAATTTCACCTTTTATTGTAAAAGATAAATGTGAACTTCCTTATCCAAGCATCACGGAACACATCCACAGCCAAACTCTATAAACCAGTCTAAA